>NC_056745.1:417300362-417552862 GCF_019279795.1 Protopterus annectens | reverse complement strand
GACAAACTGCCAAACTGGTACTGCCTTTAGTACCAAGCCCACATACAGGAGAAGCCGCTATGTTGATGCCCCAGTATTGTGAATTAGTGCTCTTCACGAATGTAAAATGCCAAAATGTTTTGTGAGGCAAGCCCAATAGTTATTTTTTTGGAATTGAACAGGGCTCCAGCAATCCCCATTAGCAGTGAGGCAAGCCCAATTGTTCCCTTCTGGAATTGCATAGGACTCCAGCAGTCTCCATTAGCAGTGAGGCAAACCCAATAGTTCCTTTTGGAATTACACAGGGCACCAGAAATTTCCATTAGCAGTGAGGCAAGCCCAGTAGTTCCTTTTGGAATTGCACAGGGTTCCAGTAATATCCTTTAGCAGTGATGCAAGCCCAGTAGTTCCCTTTTGGAATTGCACAGGGCTCCAGCAATCCCCATTAGCATATACTGAATGGTAAGTGGTAGGGGAATAACAGAAATTGCTTGGTGACATGTTAATTCATGCACAAGTCCTCTTGGAATTTGTTCTGCACGCACTCATTTTTCTGGAGTCCAGTGAGGCCTACCATTTGAGTCTACTGTTACTCACAGTTTTTATCTATGGCTTCTGTGGCACTCTTCCATACTTATTACTCACTTGCTTTTGTTGGCTGCAGTATTTTCACTAGGAATGGCCTATTTACAGGAGAGACCCTAGATGGTATTCTTACCAGCAAGGCATAATTTTGCAGGGCATAAATAACATTTCCTAATCCTTGTACATGGACATTTATAAAATTTGACAATAGGTATGCTTTTATATGGAAAATATGAGATAAATATCAGCAGGAAATATTATTTATTGCCTTATTGCATATATGGAAATGTAGATATGAAGAACTTATATAATAAGATTAGGGATGCTTGAGGCATGTTAAAGAATTAAATTATGGTTACGGAAAAAGGGATGGTATGGGCAAAAGGAACATATCTCTCAGCTGTCCAGATTTTCACAGAATGACCATATTTTTGCATCATATTTTTGGTCTGTTTCTCCAAAAATTGTGTTTTTTTCTGGCAATTCATTGACAAACCATGGAGGGCTGAAGTCAGAAAGCAATAACAGACATTTGAGTTTTAGACTTCATATCCTTTATGAAATTCATGCTAATTCAAAACCTGTTATTCTATCAGCTTTCTAAGTTTGTAAGAGTAATATTTAAAAATTGTCCCTGTTTTTGGGCCTTTGCGCCCCACCCCCCAGTATTCACATCTTTGTCCAGATTTGCTGCTGCGAGAGGTTCAGAGGTATGAAAAGGAATATTATATAAAATAAGAAAGGTGTAATTATTTGTTAGAAGTACAATTTTGATGACTTTTTTAAAAGTTACGTGATGTTTATAGAATGAAGTGTAAACATTAATGTCATGAAGTAAAGTACCTTTGTTCAGTGGGATCAATACACTTGAGGTAGTTGCATAGTCATGTTGCTGTTGCCCAGGTTTTCAGTTTTCAGTTCTACCCTTAGGCCTATTGTGAAGAAGACATTTCAGTTAGACATCTTTTAAAGTTATAATCAGGGATTAAGAACCTTACTTCTTGCATTAAGGCCTGCAGTAAAAAGGCTTTACATAATGCATTGTTTCGTAGTTCAGAGCCACATTAGTTGCAATGTGGAAAGACTTCATTATCAGCTAAGATGCATGCCTTTGAATTATTGATAACTACTGCAAGTGCAGATCAGCACTTTCTTGCGGTACTTAACAATAGCACTGACCACAACATTATAGCACTGACACCACAGCTCATTCACTCTCTCGCACATTCAAACACACAGACACACACGCACACACACACACACACACACACACACACACACACACACACACACACACACACACACACACTACATACCCTATACCTGTTCCTGTGTTGTGAAAATGTTGTAAATCCAGGGTAGCACAAAAGCTGTTATAGTACTGTTTTTCTAAAGAGTCAAACATTCAAACATTCAAAGAAACTTTATTGTCATTTAGGAACACAATTGCTACCTAAACGAAATTTCGAGTGCCAGCTCTTTTACACGAGAAAGCAAACATAAAAAGACTGACACAATATGTATTAAAGAATAAACAACACCTATAGTACAAAAGTAAATATCTAAGTAGAGGACGCACATGCTTGTATACTATATACACTGGACAACACTGGTTACTAGATGATTAACACATGAAAAGAAAAGTACACCATACACAGAGATGATATTGGGTGATATTGCACATAAGGAAGTGGTTGGAATTGCATTTGAATGAGAATATATTAATTTTAGTATGCAATAAATTTTATTTTTTATTTTATTTATTTTACATTTGTTAACCAGGCTAATCTAACTGGATATATTTCCATTTTCAGTAAAGGCCCGGGGAGAAAAGCTCCACACATAAACAACAGACAAAATGGAGAGAAAGGCTCAACAAATAAACACAAAAGAAAAATTGTTTACAAAAATTCAAGAAGGATATAAAAGTTACAAACTATAGAAGAATACGAGACATAATTTCACATTGCAAATTAAAGTATGTGAAGATGATTATGCAACATAATATATTTACACATAGTACAACTACAGGTAGTTTTAGAGTAAAACAACTCTGTAGGGCTAACTCCAAGATATTTTTTAGAGAGTATTCGCATCCTTGGTTACTCTAGTATAATCCAGACAGTTAGTATATCAAAGTGGTTAGACTGTAATGGGAGAAAAGGAGGAAGAAAAAGAAATGACAGTAATACTGCCTTCAGGATTAGAATAAAGAAATGACAGTAATACTGCCTTCAGGATTAGAATACAGAAATGACAGTAATACTGCCTTCAGGATTAGAATAAAGAAATGACAGTAATACTGCCTTCAAGATTAGAATACAGAAATGACAGTAATACTGCCTTCAGGATACAAATCATATCCTGGGAAGGACAGTGGGTTTACAGGATTTACAACTTCAGAGGAGGTGACATAGGGGGAGGACAGTAGACGTTTGAGAGAATAAAAAAAAAGAAACATAGAATTAGTCTGGGTAACAGCAAGGGCAAAGCCAGTTAGTTTTAAGATATTTCTTAAGTCTTTGTTTAAATAGAGGAAAGGAGGGGAGAGAGGTTAGGTCAGATGGCAGGAGGTTCCATTGTTTTCCTGCAGTGTTGGAGAACAGTGAGTCACCAGCCAAGTTGTTAGACTTGGAGGTACTAGCTAGGAGTTTATTGGAGGAGCGTAATGAGTTAAGATTTCTATAGGGTGCAATAAGGTTGTTAAGTATGGGTGTGTTGTTGGGTTGGTAAAAAATCTTATGTAAGTTGGGAAAGTATCAGAATGTTTTCTAATTCAAGCCAGTCTAGCTAGTGAAGGTTGAGACAATGGTGAGTTCTGTATAGGTTTCCTGTGGCAAATCTAGCAATACTGTTATAGGAGTTGGCTAATTTAGCAAGATTACTTTTTTTTAGATTTGTGTATATGGGTGCAGCATATAGAAGTGTTGAAATTAGATGGGAGTGGGCAATAGTAGTTCTGGCTGCTGGGGTTAAGAATGGGTTAATCCTATAAAGGGAACCAAGTTTTTTTATTAACTGATTTAATGGTATTGTTAATGTGAATATCAAATGTGAGGTTGTTATCAATTGTGACTCCTAATAGTTTGGTGGAAGAGTCGAGGGATATAATGGTACCATTATTGGACTGGATGGAGAAATGTAAGGAGGGGGGGACTTGGTATTAGTGGTGAACAGTAGAAGCTTGGTCTTTCTGGCATTCAGGAGAAGACACCGTTTCAAGAACCAAGTCTCTACTGTACTGAAGGCTGTCTGGGTTAAAGATTGGAGTTTGGATATAGAGTTGGCAGAGGATATGATTGTAGAGTTGTCTGCATATTGTATACAGGTGGCTTGAGGAATTATAGTTTGGAGGTCATTTATGAATAAGGAGAAAAGGAGAGGACCAATAATAGAGCCTTGAGGGACTCCCAGGGAAATAGGTAGGTGAAATGAAAGCTGATTCTCCCAAAGAACTGCTTGCTGTCCATTACTAAGGAAAGACCTGAACCAGAGAATTGCTTTGTTATTAAGAGAGAGGGATGACAGAGTGTTCGGGAGTAAGGAGTGGTTAACCATATCAAAGGCTTTAGACAGGTCAATGAAGAGTGCTGATGAAAGGGTGGTATTATTACGATTGGTATTGATAGTACTGGTGAAGGATAAGAGAGCTGAGGTGGTGCTATGAAAAGGCCTGAAACCATGCTGACAGTTTGCAAGAATGTTATGTTGAATTAAGTAGTCCATTAGCTGAAGGTGAATACATTTTTCCATAATCTTGGCCAAAGGTGAGAGGAGAGCTATAGGCCTGTAGTTAGAATAGTCAGCAGAGTTGCCTCCTTTATGTAATGGAATAATGTGGGAAATTTTCCAGAGATTTGGAATGGTACCGTCAATTATGGTACGGTTTATCAGAATAGATATAGGATCGGCTACTACTTTAGCAGATAGTTGTAGATATTCAGATGGTACGTTATTGGCAGAGGGGGTACAAGGCTTAAGTTTGTGGATTAGTTTTTGGATGCATAAGGTAGCTATAGGTTGGAGTTGGAAAGTTGGCCGAGAATCAGGTGGGGAGTTGGGTAGATCAGAGTTGTCTGAGGCTAGTTGAGAAGCAAGTGTTTGTATGGTGTTAGTGAAGAAGGTATTAAAGGCATTGGTAGTTTGATGGGAGGTATTGTTTTCAGACCCTAGAGGAGAAGGAGTGCTAGAGTGGCCAGGATGAAGGAGGTTATTTAAGTTTGCCCAGAATTTGTGTGGGTTATTGTGGTGAGTTTGCTGTAGATTACAATAGTATTTTGTTTGTCAGAGAGGATAAATAAATAGAATTACTGTATGTCAAAAAAAAGAAAAAGAAGAGCATGACAATCTCTTATGGTTTTGATGCACCAAGATTTATGTCTGCATTAATGAGTCTTATTGCAGTTGGATAAAAACTGTTCATGAATCTGGAGGTCCTGAAGCAGATACTCCGTAGCCTTCTACCAGATGCAAGTTTAGTGAACCAACCATATGCCGGATGAGAAGTGTCACTCAGTATTTTGGTGGACCTCATTTTACATCTCATTTCAAAGATCTCCTGTAAGATAGGAAGACTAGTGCCCCACAATCATTTCTGCTGTTCTTATTATTCTTTGCAGCTTCTTCCTTTCGGCCATTTTGCTGTTACCAAACCATACAGTGCAGTTGCTATCGATAATGCTCTTGATGGCTCCTCTGTAGAGGGTACTTACAGCATTCATAGAGAACTTAGCTTTTCTCAGCCATCTTAGGAAGTGTAGTCGCTGGTGAGCTTTTTTAACTAGCTGGCCTGTGTTTGTACTCCAAGAAAGATCCTCTGATATATGTACCTCAGGAACTTTGTAGTTTGGACTCTCTCCACTTCTTCACCATTGATCTTGAGGGGCAGGTGCATGGCAGAGCTCTTTCTGAAGTCAATACTAATTTATTTTGTTTTATTGATGTTTAGGTCCAAATTGTTGTTATTGCACCATTCAGTCAGGGAGATGACCTCATTCCTATACCCACTCTCGTCATCACCACTTATGAATCCTACCTCTATGGTGTCATCTGCAAATTTGATGATGTGGTTGTGCCAAACTTTCATAGAGCAGTCATGGGTAAGGACTGTGAACAGTAGAGGACTCAGCACACAGCCCTGAGTACTCTGGTGTTGATTGTAATACTCCCTGAAGTGTTATTACCAGCACAAGTCCTTTGTGGTCTTCCAGTCAGGAAATCAAGGATCCGGTTGCACAGCCCTTTATTTATGCCAAGGTTGATTAGCTGTTCTAGAAAATGCATTGGAATCACCATATTGAATGCCAAGCAGAAATCTATGAACAACAGTCTGGCATAGTTGTTCTTCTCTTTAAGATGCTCCAATATGAGGTGAAGTGCCACTGCAATGACATCAGCAGTTGATCTGTTTGCCCAGTAGGCAAACTGCAGCTGGTCAAAGATTGGGGTAGTACTGTAGTCAAATGCCTTTTAACCAGTCTTTTGAAGTATTTCATTACATTTGATGCAAGGGGTCACTGGCCTGTAATCATTTAGGCAGGTGGGGTTGGCTTTTTTGGGCAGAGGGATTATGTTGGTAACTTTGAAGCATGCTGGTACTTTTTCCTGGACAAGTGAGGTATTGAAGATGTCCATCAGGACTATACTGAGTTGATCTGCAGAACCTTTCAATACTTTCCCCAGAATGTCATCAGGCCCAGCAGCTTTCCTGGGGTTCACTTTTCTCATTTGGTTCCTTACATCCACATCACTGAGGATGAGTACTGCCTTCTTTGGTCATTGAGAATCTTTACAGCCTCCAGGTTGTTTTTCTCTTCAAACCTGCCATAAAATGTGTTTAGACTGTCCAGAAATTCACTACTATCATCGCACCGAGCTGACTTGGTCTTGTTGTCAGTTAGCTGTTGAATACCACGCCACAGGCTTATTGAGTCTTTTGCATCCTCGAAACATCCTTGTACCCTCTTTCCATACTCTCTCTTGGCCTCCTTGATACCCTTTTTTAGGTTAGCCCTTGCCACACTTAGACCTTTCTTATCCTTTGCCCTGAAAGCAGTGTTTCTTGCCCTCAGCAACTCGTACACCTCACTGTTTAGCCATGGTTTTAGGTTGGCTCGTACTTCAATATTTTTGATGTTCGTTACATCCTCCATGCATTTGGATATAAAACCATAGTTGTCTCAGTATATTCATGTATGTTCACCAGATTGCTCACTGTGACTGCCTCCCTGAAACTCTAAGTTTGTAGGAGGAATATTAAAGTCTGTCCCTGATTATGTCCCATTATAGGTTTTGGCTTTGACTTAGTTATTTGCACTACAGTGTTGAATGGTATGTTAAGTGTTCCCTGTCCCTCTCTCTTTTACGTAAGGTAATGAATAATGCTCAGGAAGTTCAATATATGTTAAAAAACCCTCAGTCCACTAACTGATAGCACAGTAGGTAATGCTGAGGTTTACTGAAGCAAGTGTGCATGGTTTTAACCTGTTATCGACCCCCCAGTTACCTTTTGGCTCTTATTTTATTTTTTCATTGTATCCCTGATGTGTAGTTGTGAAGGTACAGGTTTGGAATCCCTTTTATTGCCTTTAAGGTAATTGTGGTTCTCAGCAGAACTTTTTTTCATTAATTGCTTCTAAAGCATGCTAGATAGAGTATCACTGGTGTTTAGTGTTCCTCCTTCATCCCTGCTATGTGTAAGTGCTATTAGGGCATGAGAACTTATCCCCAGTCTCTACTGTTCCCTGACCACATCTGTAGTGCAGTCCTTGGCATCAAGTACTCCTACTGACCCACATCTGTAGGTTATCCCTGATACCTATTGTTACCCCAGCCTATGTCTGTAGGGTTAACCATGGTAGCTAGTGGTCCACAAAACACAATGTTGCAAGCTTTACTTGTTAGTCTAGAGTTGTGTGGAAATATGACAGCCACCCCAACCCACTCACCACAAGTGTGCACACAAACACACGCACACACACACACACACACACACACACACACACACACACACACACACAAAAGCCCCTAGGCTTCAGAATATTGGCTAAAACTTTATCCACCCTCTTAGAGCCATTTTTAGGCAATGCCAAATTGACAGACCTACTGCCATAGCAAATAAAACTCAAAGAAACCTAAAGATGTTACTGCTCAATGCTAGGAGCCTAAACAATAAACTCCACACCCTACAAGCTCTCCTTACTCTGGAAAATATAGACATCTGTGCCGTTACTGAGACATGGTTTACATCCACGGAAAGTACGCTGGCAGTGCAAGGCTTCAGTGCCTTCCACACATTTAGATCATCAGCTGCACAGACAAGGACAGAATGGAGGAGTCTGAGTCTATACTAGCAAAAAGCATAACTCTACAGTGGTTAAACAAGATAATGCCCTGGAATATATCCATATGCAAATCACCACAATAAAAGTCCCATACCATATCCTAGAAAGCTATAGGTCACTCAATGTTCCCAGAATCCCATAGCTCATATCTAGATCTACTGGAGACTAGCACCATTAAACCAAATACCCAATTCATGGGAGACTTAACTAACCCTCTCTGAATTGGAAAAGATATATTGCCTCATGCTCACAGGCACAATGATTTCTGGGCATTATTAATGCAAATATCTTTGAATAGATAGTGGTCACACCCTCCTGCGGTTCAAACATATTGGCCATGATACTCACCAATATGGGAGAGATCAGGAAATACCCCCACCCCCACCCCCACCCCATGTCACATCCTCAGTGGTGAGGTCAGACCACAAGCCTGCCTCATTTGAAATAAAAATCAACTCCGTAACAGTTTGGAACTATTCCAAAGTAAACTACATCCTATTAAGCGATAGTTTGTCAAAATTCAGAGTGGCCCTCTTAACTCAAAAGTTGACAGCAACCTGTGTGGAATTGTTCAAAGAAACCCTGTCCAACAATGTAAATGGCTGTATATATAGAGACTGCTGTACCTACTAGAAGTAAGCCCAAAATAAACTCTAAAAACAAATTGCAGTGGTATTAATCCTAACCCTAATAGGGTACATAACAAAAGGAAAAAATTCACAACTAAAATCAGGAAGAGCAACTCCCATAATAATAGGTGCTCTCTAATTAAACTAAACAAGAACAAAGAGGACTAATTAAGTACACCAAGGCTAATTTCAAGGTCAAGATAGCCTCACAGGCTAAAGACAACCACAAGGCCTTCTACAGCTATGTCCAAAACCTCAAAGGCAGCACATATGTGATGAGCTGGTGATCAGTGATGTCATCTTCACTGAGCAGAATGATATAGTGAAATATGCCTACTGGCAAATTTAACCCAAACTTCACACCCCATTCTTCCCTGCCTCCCTCTGTGAAACGCCTACTATCACAACCCCACTCCCCACAACTATTTACAGGTAGCAGGTCCTGGCAGTGTTCACAAAGGCCAAAAACACAGCTGCAGTGGGCCTCAACAATATCATGGGATGTCTTTTTAATAGCTTGAAACATGAATATTTGAGTCACTTTTCAACTATAGCCTCAAAACAAGCCATGTGAGAATGGAAGATTTTTATCACTTCACAAGGGTAGATCATTAACCATTAACCAGTTCTGAAAAATACAGACTATTAGTCTGACTAGTCTAATATGCAAAATAATGGAATGAATTATCATGGAAGTGATCAACAAAGACAAAGGCAACCTTCAGACACTGAACCAAATACAGTTTGGCTTTGTGAAGAGAAGGCCATGCATAGTAAACCTGGTGAACTTCTTTAGAAGGTCACTGTGGCAACGGAAGAGAGAAAACTGTGCATAGCAACTATCTGGACCTAGATAATGCATCTGATACAATACCCCAGTCAGGTATAGTTTACAAACTCATCAAACTGGGCATAAACCCCTACATAACTTGTTGCTAGCTGAATAACAGACATGACTCAGGAAGTCAGGATTTGTGAGGCCACCTCCACTAAGAGATGGGTCACTAGCAGGATATCTTAGGTTTCTGTGCTGGGACTATTGGTATTTGGCAACTGCTTTCAGAGGTAAAGGCTAAAGTTAAGGGCCTTTGGTTGACCAAGTTCACAGATGGTTGCAAATTGGGAGCTACTCTAGATTCCCCCCCATAACACAACATCTTACAAGAGGGTCTAACACTAGCAAATGATTGGTACCAAAGTCATGGATTAAAACTGAATGCCAACTAATGCATTATAGGACCTTTTAGGAAAACTGCCACCATGGCTAATTATTTCATTGATAAGACACCTCTAAGAGATGAGCCTGTAGTCAGGGATTTGGGAGCAAATGTAGACAGTAATCTGGCCTTTGACCAACATGTGGCCAAAGTAGTATTAAAATCATTCTATGTCACCCAACTTATAAGTAAGGGCATAGCATCCATGTCCAAGAAAATCATTGTGCCACTTTATATGGCACTTATCAGACCCCTCATTGAGTATAATGCCCCCTTTGGCATGTACCTAATGAGATATATGCAACAATCAGAATGCCTCAAAGTTTCCTTACCGGGAAAACCCAGGGTATAAACACACCGCAGATCGCAGATCGCCTTAAAGCCCTATCTCTCTACTCTGTCTACTGCAGGTTAATGGCAAGCAATCTATGCCTAGCATACAAGACCTCTTTGTCTCCAGCTCTGATGGACCTTTTGTGCATCTGCAAAACAAACAGCATCAGAAGCAGCAGATCCAAGGATTTAAATTTTGCTTGTGACATAAATAAGACACGTTGGTGAGACAAATATATCTTAGAAGATCTCCATCCTCTGGGACAGGCTCTTCATTCATGTGAAGCAGAGTCCATCCCTAACTCTATTTAAGCATAACCTTGACAAATGGATGGGAAATTGGAAAGTCACACTGGGTCTAGCTCCCATGTATCTGATAGACAGAGGCAGACAGTAATGCCCAAACTAACACAGCAACCCAATTAAACTCTAGAAACTTCCTAAATAACATACACTCTCCTAATAAATGCTTATGATACATAGGGACACAATTGGGTTGGATTGCACAGCTAGGATTACAAAGGCCTTAGTGGTTGTTAGCCTAATATATAACTATGACCCTATTAACACACATTTACACAGTCATTTCATACACTTTCACAGCACCCTCCCCACCAGATAACATTCAAATACTCACCAATTCATTCAAATGCACCTACATGAATACCTAACCTAATCCATCACTAACCTCCATACTGCTACCTCCCAGGCAGACCCACAATTCTGCATACACTAGCACATGCAGCCTCACACACACACACACACACACACACACACACACACACACACACACACACACACACACACACACAAACACAAAACCTGACTACTGGACGCCCCAGCACTTACTTTTACCACAATGGATAAACATGGTGTGTTCATTACTATGAATGTCCAGGAGTGGCAGTGCTGCATCACTCTACTGCATGAATGTCTTACTGCAGGCAGGTACAAAGGAGAGCACATAGCTAATTAGCATATACTTTTCTCTGAGACTGCCTCATTAGCAATTAGCACTACCATGGAGACAGCTCATAGCAGTACTGCATGTCTTTGTGTTACAGTACCACAATGGGCTATCTCTGAATCAGAAATGGCTACATGAGGTGTATACCTCATGTACACCTCACTGTAACCTTTATGAATCAGGCCCATAAACTGACTGAAGATAAACCATTTATTTATTAGCCAAACCAAACCCATCTAACTTCTCTGTCAATGTTTACTAGCAGATTTATACCAGTCTTTGGGAATCCTGTTTTCTTTCCTAGTGATTGGTCAGATTTTACATCTGCATGGCAGTACCTATGCAAAAGTTTACTAAAGTTATAGATTAAAAACTGAGAAAGGATAAAGCAGATCTGTTAGGATGTCAGCTTTAGCCATTAGGAACAATAGTGTTACCAGACTTCTAGTTTTGTCACGGGGACAGCCGAGGTCCTGCCCATATATTACCTGATAACACAGTCATGCACAATTATTGAGTCACCATATAAGCCTTCATCCAACAGTTATGGTGCAGTGGTACAGCAGTTGCATTGCTGCCTTACAGGAAGAGGCTCTCCGGTTGTGTGGGTTTTCTCCAGGTATTCTGGTTTCCTCTCATATTGCAAAGACATATGTCTGGACTGTTTCTCCCCAGGCCTCCGATGAAAATTGGCTTCATTCCAAGTCAGATATTCCCAGTAAACAAATGTTAAATAAATAAAAACCTGGTATCCTTGGTAGGGTGTAGTGCTTTAGGAGTCTTATAATAATGGTGGTATTATTATTTATTTTACTTTGCCAGCCTTTTGAGGAGAGTATGATTTCTGGTGTTATATACATCTTACATTTTTATTCCTAAGATCTAGAATGTTGTCTCTCAAAAACAGAAAATAGACAGTGAAAATACATAGCATTCAGGCAAAGCTGTATATGTTTTATATCAGTATTAAAATAGGTATGTTTTATTTACAGTTTTGAATTTTGGCTCAAAGTTACTGTTATAAACAGATCGTTTTAAAACATGATGAGAGCCTATGCCCCATTATGAGGGATCTTTTTGACATCTGACAGGTGACTGCTAACAGTGCAAGGTGGACATTTCCCTTCTTTTTCCATATCCTGCACAAACACGTTCTTGCTGTCTCAGCTCCTGAACATACATTTTATCTTGTACTGTAGACTTGTATGCAGATCTTAAACTTGGGATCTGCTGTATACAGCAGTGTCAGACCTAACCTTCCCATTCAATTTGGAGGAAGATTATCAATGCACTGAAGGCAGATTTTCTACTGCAGGCATAATGTATAGCTGTTATTATATATGTGTTTATATGTTTTTTTCCAAGCGGAACAGCTAGCTTGATATTAACACGTGTTCTGTGGCCTTTTCTACAAGGTATTTATCATAGTTTGCAAAAGCTTCTGACTGTCTAGTTTCTTATGACAACCTCATATTTTCTCTGCTGACATCTGACATGGCCCACTGCTGTATTTCATGACCATCTACCATGCAGCTTTTGTTTATATGTCCTACAGTAGGAGACAAACACATTGTTACTTTCCTGTCTAAATCACAGTACGATTCTTTAGATTGTTTGTTATTCATTTTCATTCACTTTATTATTTAAGTTAGTATGTTGAGGTTTATTTATCATTTTAATGTTCAGGGTATGTAATGTAGTATATCTGTATTTGAGGAAGTTTCTGTTTAATTCAGGTGTCTTATATGACTGTACTATACCTCCCCTCATAAGAAAAGTGGACATCTCAAGTTCATTTAGTTTACCTAAAATTAATTAAGTAATTAAGATATACAATTAATGAATCTTATTTCTACTGTTATTTTCAAGCTGAGGAACAATCTATTAGGCTGTCCTTTAATAAGATGTTTGAAATTTGGATTTATGTGTTTATACCTTTCAGCTGTCCAGAATTTTGCAGAATGTCCATATTTTTGCCTTATAGTTATGGTCTATTACTCATAAAATCTGCAGTTTTGTGACAAATCATTAAGGACTGAAGTCAGTAAATAATGACAGTCATTTGCATTTCAGACATCATAATCATCAGAAAATACATGCAAGTGCAAAACCTGTTATTCTGCCCCTGGTTTTGGGCTTTTGTCACTCTCTTATTTTTGGCTTTGCCTAGATTTCTTGAACTAAGAGTTTGAGCTGCATGCCTGAACTACATAGCAAATCTATTATTGCTGTCTAGTCCCAGCATACATTTGCCTTTGATGGCATCAGAAATGTGCATTTGCAAATGAAAATATGTAGTATCTTACATAATTTGAATAAAATAGTGTTTTTATAAACTTTATATAGCATAACAAATGTAGAGAAGCTGTAAAATCTTTTTATAAATACAGACATTGGCATAGTCCTAATTTGTGAATTTTCTTGTATTTTATAGAATATCACAACACATTGCATCTAAGCAGTATATATATATATATATATATATATATATATATATATATATATATATATATTTGTTGTTGTGTCTTTCGGCTTTTCCCGGTTAGGGGTCGCCACAGCGGAACTCCGGTCCGCTAATGATTGGCAGTGGATTTTTGCGTGCTGAGTTGCCAGCCCTGATGCACAACCTTCAACGAAGGTACGCCCATTCACGCATGTCTCCACATAGAAAACGCTCTAGCTGAGAATCGAACAGGACAATGACTTACTGTGAGGCGACAACGCTACCGCATCACCACCACTGCTTGATATATATATATATATATATATATATATAT
The DNA here is from genome assembly GCF_019279795.1 of Protopterus annectens. NCBI lineage: Eukaryota > Metazoa > Chordata > Ceratodontiformes > Protopteridae > Protopterus > Protopterus annectens. The sequence goes on along the minus strand of NC_056745.1, from coordinate 417,539,032 downwards.
ATATATATATATATATATATATATATATATATATAGATATAGATATATATATGCATGAATGTATGCATGCTCATTTCTGTGTATCTGTTTATCTAGCTTTAACTAGAGCTTCAAATTTATTAAGGTGTTTTGTAACAAAATATCAGTTGAAAATATAACAAGATTAAAATAACTAAACCAAAGCAAAGTATAAGCTGTGTCATGTTGTAGAGGGATAATATTCTAACTATGGCACAGGTCATCGTGGTTTGATTTGCAGCTCAGGTGTCTGAGGTACGGCCAGAGAAAGATGGGCATGCCCTAAGTGGGAATAGATGAGGAGCATTGGCTGAATTGCCATGTAGATGGGACAATGTGCTACATGTCTCCATGAACCTCTACCCACTGGCAAAGAGACAAGCATGTGCAAAGGGTAACAGGTGTTATGGTTTAAGCATAAATAACTTTGGTACAAAATTGCACTGCATGGATGCCTTGATCTCCTCTGTGGCCTGAATATGAGTTGTAGTAAGTCTGGAGTAGACAGGTAGCAATGGCAGTTGATAGTAAGCTTCGTCTTCTTCTTTCGGCTTTTCCCAGTTAGGGGTCGCCACAGTGAATCACCTGTCCGCTCATGATTGGCAGTGGAGTTTTACGGTGTCGAGTTGCCAACCCAGCACCCAATCTTCCACAGAAGGCACACACACACTCACACCTAGGGCCAATTTAGAGTGTCCAATCCACCTGCAGCATGTCTTTGGGATGTGGGAGGAAACCAGAACACCCGGAGGAAACCCTCGCGACCACAGGGAGGACATGTAGACTCCGCACAGAAGGCACCCCAGCCAAGGATCGAACCGGAGAACCTCTTGCTGTGAGTTGGCAACGCTAACCGCTGAACCACCGCGGCCGCCCCAGCAGTTGATCGTAAGCTGCAGGGGCAAAAAAAAAAAATCCCATGCAAAAACAGAAAAAAAACCCCCACAGTACACATAAAAATGTAAGACTATGTGAAAACACAAATAAAATGAAGACTCAGTAAAAGTTAAGGAGTAATAAAAAATAGAATACAAAGTCATCACATCCCTTCAAAGGCTATTTATTACAGTTAGTTTTTAAATGACTTGTGAAAGACAGGCAAGGAGCAACACTCTCCACTGAGGCAGTAAGTTTCTCAGGTGAGGACCCTGTAAAGCAACTTATGGGCAATAAAACCAGATATGTCAAGACGCAGCTATGAAACCAACAGCAACCACTGGGAATCTGAGGACCAAGAGGGGGGATTTAGCACAAAAGACTTCTTCACTGAAGAAGGACCCATGGTGATAATGGACAGGTTAACTCTCAGACCTTTTAAATCATTCTATATCAAACTGGAACCTAATGTAAACTATGTAGAACATTTCTGTTATGCGGATAATGGAATTTATCACTCAATAGCCTGACAGCAGAGCTATGTACCATCAAGCTTGGTGCTTGGGAGTACTAGATAAAGGGTGTTTCACTAGTCCATTTGGAGTGTAATGAAGGTATGAACAACAACTGAGAGGCCAGCCTGAGGTAAAAGGTGCTGGAGATGTATCACACATGAAAGCAAGATGATTTTACAAAGCAAACACTTGGCCCAGACATGTCAGCCTGCAGTCTACAATTGCATCTAGACTATGTACTTATCAACAACTCAAGTGTATTATCTTATAGGTTCATAGGTTTATAGGTGTGTACTAGGCTAATGGCCCTGGAGCCTTTACAAGCCTAGCCCATCGAAGTGCCATGGCATTATGCCGCCCGACATTAGTTCCCAGTGCCTCTATCAAGTAGAGCCACTGGAGTAATCCCTGGGGTGAACTTTCTATTTCCCATCATCTCATCAAGATTTCTCTTGAAGAGGACCAGTGAGGTGCTCTGCTTAACATGTATGGGAAGTCTAGTCCAGAGCATGGGCAGTCTCTGGGTTATGAACATGTCCCTCCAGCAGGTTCTGTTGATTGTGGTAATGAGGTTGAGGTCTCTGGAGTGTGTGTGATGTGGAGGGATTGGGAATTCTTTAAATATAGCATTTCTAACATAGCTGTGTCAGCCATGGCTTTGTATGTCAAGCAGAGATTGCCTCTTAGTAGACGATATGAGATAGAGAATAGATGGAGTTTTTTTAGTCTGTTCATGCAGGAGATGTGTTTAAGGCCTAGGAGCCTCTTCATGAGGTACTTTTGTGGCCTTTCCAGCTGTTGCATGTGTCTAGTGAGGTACATGTCAAATAGGGCATTACACTCGATGATTGGCCTAATGAGGGAAGAGTAGAGAGAGGTGATGACCTCTTTCTTCTTGGATGCAAAACCCTTGCTAATGAGATGTGCCACATAGAAAGATCTCTCCCCACAGTGGCAATGTGGTGGTCAAAGGAGAGGTTGCTGTCAACCTGTGGTAATTAGTGGGAACTGAGTTTTTCCCAAAAGGGATGACAATACACTTTTTGGCATTAAGCTTAAGGCCATGGTTTTGACACCAGTCATTGGTCTCAGTGAGGCCTTTCTTTAGGATGTCTACATCACTTGGAGAGTTAATAATGGCTCCCAGCTTGCAGTCATCTGTGAACTTGGTCAGCCAGAGTCCCTCTGTGTTGGCCTGGACTTCTGAGAAGTAGATGCCAAAGAAGAGAGGACCCAGGACCGATCCCTGTGGGACTCCACTCGTGACTGGTCAGAAGTCTGACTTGGACTCCGCTACTTTCAAACTGTGGGTTCTATCTGTGAGCCAGTTTGCAACCCACTTAGTTATATAGGGGTGGATGCCTAGTTTGGTGAGTTTATCAATAATTCTTGAGTGGAGAATGGTATCAAAGGCCTTGGCCAGCTCTGGTGACTGACTCAAAGAAGTCAACCAGGTTGAGCAAGCATGATCTACCTTTCACAAAACCAAATTGCGTGGGATCTAGAGTTTGGAGATTCTCTATATCCTTGTTAATTAGGTTCATGATGATGTGCTCCATAGCCTTACATATCAGATTTGTCAGGCTAATGGGGTGATAATTCCCAGGGTCTGTAGTCGCTCACCCTTTATGGAGAGGGATGACTGTAGCAGTGTGCCATTTGGTAGGGACAAAGCCTGAGGTGAGGCTGTGATTGAACAGGGCACACAGATGTGGTGCCAGTTCACTTTGTAGTTCATGTAGAACACATCCAGGGATATTGTCGGGTCCCATGGAAGCTGTATATTTGGCCTTGGACAATGCAGCTTTAACCTTATTTATTTATTTGCATTTGTTTACCGGGAAGGTCCACTGGGCCAAAAGGTATCCATTTTCAGTGTAGGCCTAGGGAGAAAAGCTCCTCAATGAATAATACATACATTATAACAGAAAACTTTAAGAACAATGATTTAAAACAATGCATAGATTTGAACAGTAAACAGTAACAGAATAGAATACTACAACAACAAGATTCACAGTATATTGTTTTAGTACAAACACTACCTTTTTTTTCCTGAAGGAATGTAATAGTAGGAGAGACATGAGATCAGGTTATAGGTTGTGAGGAGCTAGCACATGAGCAAAGCCATTTGGAGTAGAGATGTTGTCTCAAAGATTTTTTGAAGAAGGAAACATTACTAATGGATCTGAGCTGGGGAGGGAGACAGTTCCATAGCCTAGCAGTGTAAATGGAGTGGAGCATTTGACCAGTGGAGAGGTTATGTTTTCCTACTTGTAAAAACATTTGATTTTCAGAGCAGAGAGGTCTGTTATGGTGGTATAGGGTGAATAGAGAAGAAAGGGAAGGACAGGTAGATGGACTGAATATTAGTTTGTGGGCAGTTGTTAGTTGTATGTATGTAAGATGATGAGGAAGTTCCAGCCAGTTTAGTAGTCGCGGAGAGGTGCAGTGGTGAGAGAAATGTCTATTTGTGAACTTGGCAATTTTATTATAACATGAGTCTAGTTTGGATTTACGACTAGCCTGTATGTTGGTGAAGAGAGGAGCACCATAGGAACAGTGATAGAAGCAGGAAGGAGGAGGCAATGGATAGTTTTGAGGAGTAATTTAGAAAAGATTTGTGGTGGTATAGCATACCTAGTTTTTGGTGTGTTTTTTTAATGTTGCTGTGTATATGCAAGTGGAAGGTTAGGTGTTCATCTATAGTGACCCCTAGGAGTTTAGTATGTATGACTACCTCGATGGTAGTATTACCTTGGGAGAGAACAGTAAAAGAGTCTTTGTTTATAGTAGTGGATTTCTTAGAGGTAAATAGCATTAATTTGGTTTTCTTAGGGCTTAAGGCAAGGTGGTTGTTAGCCACCGATATTTTGTTGGAGCTAAGAGCTGACTGGGTAAGTTTCAAGAGTTTGGGAGAAGAATTAGCAGTGCAGATGATAGTGGAGTTAGAGTAGAGTGAAAGTCATTGATAAAAATACTGAAGACCAGAGGCCCTAAGATGGCCCTAAGATCTTCCTCCAGTATTATGATTGGTCCTTTGGGGGGGGGGGTAAATTTGGCACGGAATCTGTTGGCCACTATGTTGGCAATATCTGTTGGCCATTGTGCAGTAGCTCAGAGAAAATCTGGGTACTGCCATGGATATTATAACTATAGAAGGCTTTGTGGTTCTTTTTATGTATTGTTATATAACCGAAGTGAAGGAAAAGAGGATTCCCTCAAGGCAGCATGAACTCCTATATCCTACGTTTTGCAAATGTTGAAGTTTTAACTGATTACAGCTAAACCAAGAATGTGTGGCATGAAGGCTGTTAGCAAGGAAATACACATTGTGATATCCATGGAAAACAGAGAAAATGTTGTGTATCGTTAGCATAGATATGGAATGCTAAAACCCTTCTCCCTTATGAAATCTCTTAATGGAAGCATACAAACCGTGATCAATAAAAGGTCTAAGACAGCGCATATAGCTATTTGGTACTCCATGTTTAAGTTAGATAGGAAGAAGTGTTGCTTATTCCAGTCCAAACATTCAGGGTACAGATGGAGAGATGAGACTTAAACCACTTAAACTCTACAGAGGAGATATCTGCAATGAGGTTGTAAACACACATTCAAAATGCTGGGGCAAATTAAATGCAGCAGAGAGATACAGGGGGCCTAGAACTAAATAGTACCTCTGATATTGCACCATTAAGAACTTGTTGACTACTTGATTGAGAACAGCCTTTGTACTTTGGTGAGTTCAAAACTCAGACTGAAAGGGGTTCATGCGGACCAACTCAAAGCCCTGTCCCTGTACTCAGTCTCTTATAGACTACTGACAGACAATCTATGTTTAACCTACAAGACATTCTCTGATCCATTTACTTATCAAGGCATTTAGCTTAGTTATTCATTTATGTATATACTTTGATAATCCCTGGGGGTTCAGACCCCAGGTAACAAAATTACAAATTACAAAAAAAAATGTCTTTACAAATATAGCAAGTGTTGTAGCTCACCTACCTGAAATGGTATCTTCTTCTCCCAAGTGTCCCATTTTGAGAAAGCTCATAGTTGCTGCAGGAGAAATGTAGGAAAACTACAAGATGTACAGTAGGTTATGACATGGTCACAATACTATAAATCTCATTTAATATAGTCATAATGCACATGATGACTGCAACAAACTACTTTACTGTTCTAAAATGTGGTTGCACTGGATCTGTATTACAGAGGGATGAAGCAGTTTATAAGAGCAATATTTAAAATATGTCCCTATTTTTGGCCTTTGCCCCCCCACCCCCATTTTGAAGGGCTTTGTCCAGATTTCTTGTGCTAAGAGGTTGAGGGATATGACCCCAACCCCAATAAGCTACACTGAGATTTAAACCCACACATAGGCATATGACATTTGCATTGCCCCTATAGTTTAATCTGTTGACATCTTGTTTAATGGTTGTATTTCATGACACAGCATATTGTCTATGATGGCTGTTTTTTCCTTTTTCACGTGGGAGTTTGGATGCTATGAGATAATTTTGAATGGGTTGATTATGAGGTTGTAGATGAGTACTTCTACTGGATCAAAAGCTTGTATTGTTAGGGAAGTAAGATGTTTAAATCTCTTTGCTATATTATTGCTATGTTCCCTTCCCTTTTGTTTTCATGGTCCTTTCTAAGTAGGTTGTAGTCTGGAAGAAGTATTTCTTTTTATTTTATCTGTGGCTGTAGGCATGTCTCAGTGAATATTAGGACATTTAGTTTGTGTACTTCTATACAGGTGTGGAACTGAGTTAATTTATTACAGAGGCTTCTTGCACTCCAGTTATATATGGCTAAGGCTTTTGCGATTCCTTATACTGATGTGATTGAATAGGAAGTTGCTATCAGGATTGGGTCATTTATTGACTTGGGATATATTGTTTTATGTTGGGCCAGAACTTGGGCTGATGTCTCCACAGGATAATATATTTGATTGTGGTAATCAAATGGACCAACCGAGCAGACAAACCACTCTGGACCATAAATAAATGTAAAACTCGCAAAAACTAAAGATCAGGCAGCACTAGGCTACAAAAGGAACTTTATTTAAAGCAGGTTACATGCTTTAATCTATCTTATAGTATAGACATCTTCAGAACCATAACATTTCAAAGACAAAAGCCGAAAAGAGTTTAAAAATCTTTACAAACACATACACCCTCATAGAACACCAATCGGCAACAGTGTAGCAAAAAAAAAATAAATAAATAAAAAACATTACAATTAAAGGTATAAGCACTCAAATGGAATAAGTTACGTAGTGTCCATTACATAGTAAACATTTCATAAAATACACATTGTTGCAAAGTAAATCAGACTAAAAAATAATAATTAAGATGCCCTGTACTTGAGCTCACTAGTAATGGAGATGGCTTCATTTAAACCCGGTGAATTAGAAACATCTAAACACAGCTGCCATACCATTTCCATGTGCAGCAACCGGTCCTGCCAGTCTCCATTATACTGATCTGACTGAACCCTTTCCAAAATAGAAAATTTAAACAAAATAAAATTATTACAAGAAATGGCATTCTAGCTAAGGCACTTTTATTGTCTTTCTTACTGATGCTCTAAAGGTGTTGATAAATCCTTTTATTAAGAGCATTATTAGTCTTTCTGACATAAAAAGCCAGACATGAACAGCATCTAGCCATGTAAGCAGTAATATATGCACTTAATTAGCCATCTGTGTAATTTATTCAATAATTCTCCTCATAATCTGAGTCTACATAAGGGCACTGATTGCAGTGACCTCAGTTAAATGTTCTATATGAACCATAGTTTTTAACAGTCTTTCCAACAATCTCTTAAAGTTGAATCTATTTTTAAAAGTAAATACAGGGGCTTTCTCAAAACAATTTTAAGGTCATCCTTATTTTGTAAAAATGATCAATTTCTGTGTAAGATATTCTTAATGTCTACAGACTCCAGTGAATAATGCAAAATCATATTGCTAAAGTTGGAAGAACATTGTGCTAAATGACCAGCGGGGTTGTCATCACTACTGTTCAATTTATTAAAATCAGAACTGTGAAGTCCTTTAATAATGATTGGAACAAATTTATCAGGTCTTTCAAGAAGTATATGTGAATAAAAATGATCAACCTAGGGTTCTGGGTGCCTACTTTCAAGAAACAGAGCTTTTAACTTCTTAAAATTGATTGTGGTGCAATGCTACTTTGGATTTTGTTTAGTTTGGAGTTGGGTTTATGCTTGTCTTTGTGTATACCGAGAACGTTAAAGCTATTTTGGAGGAGGTAGTTTAGGCCGTAAATACATGGGTAAATAGGGTGATCATAGTTTTGTATGTTTTTTGTTGTGTGATTTGTAGGAATGGTTAGTATTGTAGAACTAGTACAAGTGGTTAAGTAGTAGAACAGTATACATAGGGGATAAAAGTCTTGACTAGTAAATGACTAAATAGGTTTAGTGTTTTGTAGATTTGTGCTGGTTTTAGAACTGTAATGGTATTGGCAATATCTGCTGTTTATTTGGATATATATTTTTTTTAATTACTTGATGTATTACTTTCCCCATCCTTAAGAGTTCCCTCCACTGGGAGACCTGAAGAACAGAAGAGCTGCAGTTGACTAAGATTGTTAAATTGCTGTTGTTCCCAACCATAGTCTCAAGCTGCAGAGACAGAAAGGAAATGAGGCACAATATGGGAGTGGAGGGAATTTTAAAGCTTGAGGTAGTCTTACAGATGCTGACAGACTGCCACTTGTAGCTGCCAGTCCTGTGATTAAAGTATATGGATGGGGCCCATATACACCGAATGTTCTATCAGCTACACAACTATCATATTCTTCAACTGTGTCTGAGTAATTTAAACAGGTTCATTCACTGCATATGCCATGCTGAATTAGATAGTGTGTCTGGTAAACAGGTCTGATTTTGTGACAAATTTCTTGTCTGAGAACTGGAAGTGTGTCTCAGCTCATGTTGCTATATCATATGTCACCATTAATGTAATGAAAAAAAATTGCCCCAAACTGGCTCCATATCACAAAGTGGTAGACTCCTGGCTACACCTGTGAAGACCAGATTCTGTTAATAATCTAGGGCATTGGAGGAATCAGCTGATGAGGGAGATGGATGAAAGTCAGTGGCTTATGATGGTTTACCCATCCTATGGTGAGGGATGTGGTAAGGTCTGACTGTGAGAGCACCCTCTGTTGGAGGGGAGGTGCTAGCTCATTTGCACATCAAAATGGACAGGATGTGTACGCAGTAAAGATGGGACAATGGAAGTAAACATCTGTGTCCCAGTTCTGCAGGTCTACTGTGGCAGTGTCCTGTCCTCCTATCAGAGACAGAGAATATTGCATGCAAAACATTCCCCACTCTTCCCATGATGAGTCCCTTGTGTCTAGGTGTCATCACCCATATTTGAGAAGCCATGTGGATGGCTGTACTGAAGCAGGTCCACGCAGGGGAGAGATACTCCCCATGGGGTAATTTAGATTGTTCCTTCTGGAAAGATTAGGGAAACAAAAGAGGTAATCACCATACCTCTCAAGTGTACCTCATTATGAGGAACATACCTCATTCAGTATCTTAAAAAGTTCATGTTCCTCGAAGTTCTTCAACGTTCCACTTTGAAAGAGTCTGTCACACATTCAGTGTTAGGAATTTTTTAAGTGAAATCCATGGTAAATAGAAATTAATCATATTAATTCATTAAAGGATCTTCTTTATAAGTAAAACCAGCATATTTTAACCATCCTATGACCTTCCTAGTTGAAGCTGTTAGCAAACCCTTAGTATGTGTTCCATATTCTGCCCATTTGTTCCACATTATGAAGGCAAGTGTTCCTCATTTTGGAGATGGAAGGTTGAGAGCTATGGTAATTACTGTCAGGCAGGCAGACAAAAATATGTGCTTAATGCCATCTTTAAATTCTGAAAACCTGATAAATCATTGGCGAAACAGTTTACTTATGTGAAAATACTCGTGATCCTTAGCAAGTAGTAAAATGTTGCAAAAGCATTTTCATTCCGTTTCTTGCAAAAATATGTCTCCCTCCTTCTCAATTGAAGTTTCTGGATTTTATTTTCTTTTTTCATATTTTTCAGTCAGCATTCTGTCTGACTTGAGCAAACTAGATAGTGGACAGATTAAATAAGACATTTTTATGAATTAGATTAAAATGCTGTCTTTGTAACTGTTCCCACAGTAAACATTCGGAGGGAATGAGAGAACATGAGTTGGAATTCATTGTCTTGTACTGAGTGTCTCTGGATTGTGAGTCAGCCACCGATTAGGTCAGTGATGTAATAAAGTACTCAATGGTATTTCAAACACATAAACATCTGAGACTGCACCTTCTGTTTGACATCATTCTTGGGGGATGGGATAAATGCAGCAAATGTTACAGTAAAAACAAAGGTTATTCTGTGCCTGAAGGTATGCTTTAAGGGATTGAACGCAAAGGAAAGACAAGAGCAATTTTGATGTCACTGCTACTGTTCAACAGGTGCAAACTGCTTTTAAATAAGGTTCAGGAAGTAAAGGTCATTGAAGAGAAGTCAGTTTTTGTATTTAATTTAACTGCTCATAGAAGTGGTTTTGGCTGGCAAAAGGTAAATGGATTTTCATTTGCATTTTGCTGGGTGACAGCAAACAGTTGTTTCATGATCCTTTATTTAATTTAGATACACACACCCATGCAGAACCATCATTAGTCAAACTGTAAATGTTTTGTGTATATGTGTGTGTGTGTGTATATATATATATATGTATATGTATTTTTTTACATCATTAATGCCAATGTGATGTGGAATGTCATTCCTCTACTAGCCTACACAGATTGTTACATTCCAAAGCATTTTCTAGAAAATTAACTTAAAAACATAACACAAAGAAATGCCAATCGTTTGTTTAAAAAAATTATATTAAAATGGTCCAAACCAGAGTTTTATCGGTAAAAAGTCTTCTTTGCATTGACAATATTCAGTACAGTCACAGTCTTTACATCAGTGCAATAATATGATATTTTATCTAATTTGTCAAAAACAGATTGTTATATCTTGTAAACTTTATAACCTACATGTATTTTGTCAACTGACATTTGGTATCCAGACTTAAGGCTACAAATGACAGCAAAAAGTTCATTTCTATTTCCATGCTTACTAAGATATTTACGGAAATGTGAAGAATTATGTTTATTTGTATAATTAACAATATAAATAATCCTGAATAACTTTCAAGATGTTCCCCTTAGAGTGCAAATATCAATGACACCTTTCTTCAACATGCTGTAAGATTTCATCTGATGCCATGCAATAGTTTATGTCACCCAGTATTACAGATATTAAATACACATGGAAATGTTTCATATTTTCATAATTACTAGCAAACAACTACCAATATCTCCTGTATAGTGCACTGCAATTGCACATTAACAATGTACTTTTCTTTCTCCCACAAGAGTATTCCACACTCTGCCCCTCAATAACATGTAGGTCTTTCCCTTATGAAAATATGAATGCAAATATGAAAATATGAATAATAAGGGGAAATAAGTCATTAATTTCTCCACTGTAGAACCTCTCAAATTAACAGTCTTAGTATCATTTTGTTAATTACACTTTGCACTTTCTAATAATGTAAAGGATGACAGACCCAAAAAATGTCTGAATGCCATAAGGAGCTATGGGTGTTAACTAGAAAAATACAAAAATGGTGCTATAGGCTTGAATGAGACATATGTATATATGTATATATATATATATATATATATATATATATATATATATATATATATATATATATATCTGTATAATATAATCAACAGTCCAACAGCTCAACATATACATATACAACGGCAATTGGATTTGGAGAGTAAACCCTATGCCATATATTGTGTGATCTCAGACTGTATAAAATTAGTGAGTTTTGTGGGAAGTGCAACCTCCAATATTCTTCTTCTTTTTTTCTTTTGTAATTTTGCATGCACTGAGGTTTTTGTTTGGCACATGCATAGAACTGTGTCGATATCTGTGGTTTTGAACTTTTGTTTTTTGTCAGCATTGTGGATTTTGATATTTGGGCTATTCAGTAGTCTTAAATAGGCCTATCTATCTATATGGGTGTACGACATATAATGGAGTGCACCCATCACTGACTGACAAATCTTCAATGCCGTAATTTAGAAAATGCCAACATCAACACGCCAGTATGCAAAATGTTATTTAATATATATTTTTCTCAGATACCAAAACTTTCCTTTAACTGGATGACAAAAGACACTGAAGATGTCAAATCTGAACAGATTATAACATCATCAAGGTATACAGAAGAATTTAATCTACAGCTGATTAAAATAGGTTTTTGGTTAAATTGCAATGCTGATCAAAATGCAGACTTTAACATAAATGTTTAAACCTTGGCATCAAACCAGTTATCGAGATGTTTTTAAAATTGTTATAATTATTCAGACTGTCTAATTAGACTGCAGTGGTGGTGCTGTGGTAGCGTTGTCACCTCACAGTAAGACGTCCTGTTCAATTCTCAGTTAGAGCGTCTTCTGTGTGGAGACATGCGTGAATGGGCGTACCTTCGTTGAAGGTTGTGCATCAGGACTGGCAACTCGGCACGTAAAAATCAACTGCCAATCATTAGCAGACCGGAGTTCCACTGTGGTGAACCCTAACCGGGAAAAGCCGAAAAGACACAACATTCAGACTGTCTAATTAATAGAGGGAGTTTATTGCATGTACATACCATATAATGTAAAAAAAGACTTTGCTCTAGCAACAGTGCTACATCTTTCAGTTTTACATGAATAGTTACATCCCCTAGTAATTTGAATAGAATCTGTAAGGTCAGTGTTTAGTAATAATTGGAGTGTCTCGTTCCACAATGCTGGTTAAGCTAGACACAGTAAATAGGTTCATAGGTTGGTACTAGGCTATCGGCCTTAGGGTCTATGCAAGCCTAGCCATAACAATTCCCTGGATATTTCTTCCTACAATATTTACTTCTCTGGGCCCCTGGCTAGCAGGGCGACTGACATGATCCCTGGGGTGAATTTCCTATCTCCCATCCAATCATCAAGGTTCCTTTTGAAGAGGGCCAATAAGGCGCTCTGCTTGACATGTATGGGCAGTCTATTCCAGAGTATGGGGAATCTCTGGGGCAGGAACCTATCCCTCCAGCATGCTTTGTTCATTGTGATGACAAGGTTTAGATCCCTGGAGCGTGTGACTCTGAGGGATTGGGATTTCTTTAAGTGGAGCATGTCCAACAGCTCAGGGTTTGACATGGCCTTGTATGTTAAGTAGAGATCGCCTCTGAGTAGACGATATGCCACAGAGGATAGCTGGAGTTTTTTTAGACGGTCAACATATGGCATCTGCCTTAGGCCTGTGATTCTTTTAGTGAGGTATTTCTGTGGCCTTTCCAGCTGTTGCAGATGTCGTGTGAGGTACATACCAAATGGGGCATTATACTCTATAATGGGTCTAAAGAGGGATGAGTACAGTGGGACAATGACCTCCTTTTTTCTGGATGAAAAGCCCTTAATGATGAGGTGTGCCACATAGAAGGATTTCCTGACTGTTGTGGCGATGTGGTTATCGAAAGTGAGACCACTGTCCATCTGTGTCCCTAAGTGTCTCATCCCACTTTCGATGTTTAGCATCCTGCCACCTATGTGGTAATTCATGGGTACATGTTTTTTTCCAAAGGGGATAACTATACATTTCTTGGCATTAAGCTTGAGCCCATGGCTCTGGCACCAGGCATCTGTTTTTGTAAGGCCTTTTTGTAGAATATCCACATCATTTGAGGATTCAGTAATGGCTCCCAGGTTGCAGTCATCTTCAAACTTTGTTAGCCAGAGTCCCTCAGTGTTGGCCTGTACTTCAGAGAAGTAGATGCCAAACAAGAGTGGTCCCAGGACTGAACCCTGAGGTACTCCACTTGTCACTTGTCTGGAGCTGGATTTGGAGTTGGCTACTTTTACAGTCTGAGTTCTGTCAGTAAGCCAGTTGGCAACCCATCAAGTGACGTAGGGATTTATGTCCAGCTTAGTAAGTTTATCTATGATTCCAGAGTGGGGGATGGTGTTGAAGGCCTTGTCGAGGTCCAGATAGGCTGTGTGGACCACCTTACCCTCGTCCACAGCTGTGGAGACTGATTTGAAGAAGTCAATCAGATTCAGGAGACAGGATCAGCCCTTCACAAACCCAAACTGGGTGGGATCCAGTGTTTGAAGGTTGCCAATGTCTTTGTTTATAAGTTCCATGATAACGCGTTCCATGCCCTTGCAGATCAGGCTTGTCAGACTGATGGGACGGTAGTTCCTGGGATCCAAGGCGGATCCTCCCTTGTGGAGTGGGATAACTGTAGCTGTGCGCCACTCAGTGGGCACAAAGCCTGAGGTGAGGCTATGATTAAACATGACACTTAGGTGAGGTGCCAGTTCATTTTGTAGCTCATGTAGTACACAGACTGGGATGTCATCTGGTCCCATGGATGCTGTATTCTTAGCTTTGGAGAGTGTGGTTTCTACCTGTGTGGCCGTGATTATCGGAATTTGGCAATCTTTTGGTATTGAGAAGGGCCCTTTAGGGGGTGAGAGGGTGGTGAAGTTGGCACTAAATCGATCTGCCAGGATATTAGCAATATCCTTGGGATCAGTATATTTAATGCCTTTCTGTTGTAGCTCAGAGCAGATCTGAGCATTGTCATTTAGATTCTTGACATAACTATAGAATGCCTTGTGGTTGTCTTTGGAATCTTTGGCAATTTTATTTTCATAACTAGCTTTTGAGGATTTTATGAGGGATCTCAGCTTCTTACTGAGGCTGGTGAGGGAATTTTTTGCATCCTGGGATTTTCCTCTTTTCTGCAACAGTTTCTTCCTTTTGTTGTATAGTTTGTTTATAGCAGACCTATAACTTATGGAAAAAAAGATTTACAACTTCCAGCCTAGATTGGGTACGGACAATTTTTAACCCAGAAATTCTGTTTGTAAATTTCTTCTGTATTCCTTCCAAAATTAATAAGTCCCCTTTGGTATATGCACAAAATATTATATTCAGTAATAGGTCAAACATATGCAATACATATTTTTTTAAATTATTCTGTATTCCTTGAAACTTTGAGCATTTTGGTTTTAATTACTTGGGCATGTGATCTAAATGTGAAATTATTACATATTCCAATACCCAAATAATTTCATTCTTATAAATTTGATAAAACTGTGGTTCCTCATTTCACTTCAACATCCAAACTAGGTTAGCCAAATTAAAGGACCCCACATTTTCTTTATTAATATATAGCCCATTACAATTTAACCAAAACGTTACTTTACTCAGCTGTAGATTAAATTATTCTGTATACCTTTATGATGTTATAATGTGTCCATATTTGACATCTTCAGTGTCTTCTCTCATCCAGATAGAGGAATGTTTTGGTATCTGAGAAAAATATATATTAAATAACACTGGGCCAAGTACTGAGCCCTGTTGGATCCCTTTAAGCACATCAGCCCAGTTAGATAGATAATTCTTAATTCTAAGTTGCTGTGTCCTCCCACTCAGCTTGTTTGAGACCCAGTGTATAATGTATGGATTTATCAGCCTTTCATGCATTACATCATTACTTACATTATTTGGAACACTGCCAAAAGCCTTAGAAAACTCTATATATACCATAACAATAGAGAAACCATGATCAAAGAACAAAGTAGCAGGGTCATAAAAATTGTTAAATTAGTAAATGTTGGTCTATTATATGTAAAACCATATAAAGAACAATCCATTAGACAATCCTTTAAATCAGTAGTCAAGACAGAGAGCAAACACTTCTCAAAACTTTTACCCACCAAGGGTGTTAGACTAACTGGCCTGCAATTGGAGATACTATTCACTGCACCAGCTTTGTGAATAGGTGTAACATCTGCAGACTTCCAACTTAAAGTTACATAACCATAAAATAACATTGTATAATAATAATATTGTATTATTTAAGGATACAGTAATTGTATAAATATATTTAGCTTACATACATAGGTTTATGTTTACAAGGCTAATGACCACAAGGAACTTTTTAAGCCTACCCATGTATCCCAAATCTCTGAAAAGTTCTTGTACCCTTGATAAGTGTAAGCAGGGGTTTGGGAGATGAACCATTTATGGGCTGCCTGTATCCATTAGAGACATAGTGCCAAACCAGGGATATATTTCCTGTTCCCCATCCAACTGTCCAAGTTACACTTGAATTGGATTAGGGAGGAACTCTGCTTCACGTGGATAGGGAACCTATTCCAGATAAGGACTAGTCTCAGAGATACATACCTGTCTCTCCAGCAGGTCCTATTTATATCAAAGGCAAGGTTTAAGTTTTTGGAATGGGTAATTCAGTGCTGTTTGTTTTGCTGATATGCAGGAGGTCCATCAAAGTGGGGTGTGACAATACCTTGTATGGCAGGCATAGATCTTCCCCAACAACGTGTAGGAGACACAATACAGGGACAAAGCTTTGAGGCAGACTACATAGGACATATTACTTACATCCTTTAGTGAGGAGCCTCTGTGGACATTCCAGTTGTTGGATATGCCTGGTTAGGTACATACCAAATGGGGCATTGTACTCAATGATAGGTCTGATGAATGGCAAATACAGTAGAATGACTTCCTTGGACCTAGATGCCATACATTTGTTTATAAGATGCACAACATAGAATGATTTCTTCACTCCTGTAGACATGTGATTTATGGTCAAAGGCTAGATTACTGTCTATGTGTGTCCTCAAGTTCCTGACTACTGGTTCAGAACTTAAAGGTGCGTTGTCATTATGATAGTTACTGGGGACACAAAAGCATCCTGTTGGGACCCAGAGAACTATCCTGTCTTATGCAGCCCAACAATTTTCTTACAGTGTCCAAACTAAAAAATTGGACATTCATAAATATCATCCTTTAAGGTATCGCTGACACAACAATTAACCCTATGTGTGGAATCACTCACAGGAATATGTTTATTAAACACCTCAGCCAATTCTTCCCCTTCATATAATATGTTTTTATTGACGATAATAGGATCCACTCCAATTTTTTCACCTTTAAATTTGTGAACATAAGAATAAAATGTCTTTGCTGAGACATTAGACAAAAGATGTTCTTCATACTTACATTTAGTGTTCTGTAATGAGCTCTTCAATTTCCTACTAACTAAAGA
The DNA here is from genome assembly GCF_019279795.1 of Protopterus annectens. NCBI lineage: Eukaryota > Metazoa > Chordata > Ceratodontiformes > Protopteridae > Protopterus > Protopterus annectens. Next base: position 417,522,403 of record NC_056745.1, on the reverse strand, counting down.
ATATTCTCTCTCAGATTACACAATCATATACATTAACCTTTGGAATTGTGAGATCTCACAAACCTGCCAATTAGCTGCTTAGTTGATCATATGCACTCAAATAAAAAGCTGTTGACAACACACACACACACACACACACACACACACACACACACACACACACACACACACACACACACACACACACACACACACACTCTGTCTCAATGTAATCCATTAACCCCATATAATATAAATATATATATATATATATATATATATATATATATATATATATATATATATATATATGGGTCTACCTGATAACACCAACACGCTAAAACATCGACAACGAAATCACTGATACCACAAAACTGAAAGTTCAAAAACACGAAGCATCACATGCCCGACAAACCACAATCCCAACAGTCAACAAACAAAACAAATCCCCTGTCCAAAAAGCACACACACAACACATCACATCAAAAACCTTACAAACCTACACTAAACCTTATATACACAACTATCTATGCACTAACCTTAACCAAAACCCTAACCCTAAGGTCCGTCACTATCGCACACTCACCTAACCCGCACCCTACCCAAACTCACTTAACCCGCCCCTAACCCTACAGTCTGTCACTATCGCACACTCACCTGACCCGTGCCCTAACTCTAACTCATTTAACCCCCCCCTAACCCTATAGTCCGTCACTATCACATACTTACCTTAACATGTCGGTGTTTTCAGCGTCGGGATTTTCAACTGTCGATCATCTCCATTGTGGACTTTCGGCGTTTTCAGGTAGACCCATATATATATATATATATATATATATATATGTGTGTATATATATATATATATATATATATATATATATATATATATATATAATATGTATATATGGGTCTACTTCACATTAACAAAAACCCACTTACCCAAATGTGAAATCACTGAATCACCAAGATGACATGTTTGAAACCAGATTTTAATGAACAAACTGGTTACCAAAACTTTACCCAGTGTAAGTATCCAGTCATCCAATGTGAGGAACTTTGTCCTTTTCCCCATTGTAGTGCAATCTCAGAGTTGATATATTTAGTTAGAGGGGGTGTGGGTGGTGCAGCCGTCCACATCGGGGGGGTGTGAGGGGGGTGTAGCCCCCACCTGGGTGGGTTGGAGATAGTACAGTGTGTGTGTGTTTTTTTTTTTATTTTGGGCGACTGGATACTTATCAAAAAAGCTAACAGAAGCAGATGAAACCAAAAAACATCAAAGATGGAACCAAGCAGGGTAAAGCTGCTTAATAGGATGCAACAATAAACATCTTACCTGGTACCTCAGCCTTTCACCTTCAAAGGATAAAAAAAACAGTGCACTACTCACCATTTAAATACAGATGGACCCCTTCCTGATTAAATAATCAGGCAATTACACAATTACCACAGCAACTCCATACTCAGCTACAAACTACAATACTATCATGGTTTAAATATAAATCTAAATGAATAAATAAATAAATAAATATGTCAAAAAATCCACAGAAAATTTATTCCTGCAACTTTAAAAGTTAAAAGCAAGGAGTAGTCACTACGAACCAAGCAAATATAAATAATCCAAGAGGAATAAGCCGATGAACCAGCGAAGCTATAATACACCTCTTTATTTGTCAACTCAGCAATAAGAAACGATCCAAAACACACAAATAATAACAAATACAAATCCAATAGAACGATTAAGCTCTTGTTAGGTGTTCATAGCATACTAAGTTTTCTGGAACTATGAAATGTCATAGCAAGGTAATATGTTTTGGAAAAAAGTATGATGAATATGTCTTTAAATTTTTACAAGTAGTTGGCGCCAAAAACATTATAAAATGAATCATTCAATTATTGTATCTGATTCTGAGCAAGTCCACGATATAGTGGATGAAAGCGCTTAATTGTTCTATTGGATTTGTATTTGTTATTATTTGTGTGTTTTGGATCGTTTCTTATTGCTGAGTTGACAAATAAAGAGGTGTATTATAGCTTCGCTGGTTCATCGGCTTATTCCTCTTGGATTATTTATATTAACTTTAAAAGTTAAGGTTAACTTCCAAATTAAGCCCACTGGATGAAGAGTTTTGTAATTAAATATCATCTTGCTTTGAAGCACATTCAGCTTCCTAACACAGTTGCCCCCTCTGAATGATGATGGCTGAGCTAGTACAGAAAAAAGGAACTAGCACCCGAGCCTGAGTGATCTGTATGAAAATGTTCAGCAACTGAACTTTTAAAATTGTCATTCCTAATGTCACCCAACTGCTCCATAATATGTAACTTCACCTTCCTTTTGGTTTGCCCCATGAACCACTTAACCATCCTACAGCACAATCTATGATATAAACCACCCCACAAGAATCACAACAAAACCTACCCCTAGAGACAAATTCCCTACCGTTTATTTTGGTGTTGTACCAGTTCTTAACTTTACCACATACTTTACAGTGTCCACAAGGGAAAGTACCATAAGAGCCCAAGGAGTTCCCTGCTGCCTTATTGGGGAGATTCAACAATTATTTTAATGAAAATATCTCCCAAAAGAAAAGGTGACATGGTTAGGAAACAAATGATTCATGTTCTCATCCAAATGTAATAGATACCACAAATCAGAGACTATACCTTTCCAAAATCTCTGAAAAAGGTGCGAACTTGGTAAGAAAAATACTTTCTTGCCACTATTCATACTATCCAATTCCCCATTTCCAGATATATGGTTATGCTCATATTCAGGAGAAACCCATTTGGACAAAGATGTACCCTTCAACTTGTTTTTAGCCAGAAGTAATGTCTCTACAATATAATCCCAATCAAGTAACCTACCATGGACTTCTTCCAAATATTTTTCCTTAAACTTTTCCCCCGACTTATTCAAATGGTTTTCTTGAATTCACAATATGGTAAAGAGTGTATCAAGTGGGGGGATGCATGCTCGAAGTACGTAAAAAATTATTCACAACTATTGGTTTTCTAAAAGATTTTAATTGAATCTTCTTCTGAAAGTCAAGGTAAAACTCCACATCCAAAAATTGTATGGATGTTTTACCATATTCAAAACTAAATTTAAGCCCATGACCATTACTGTTCAACTAATCCATGAACTCGGCTAGTTGACTGGGATGCCCCTTGCAAAGCAAAAACAAATCATCAATATATCTTTTATATGCTATCACCTGTTCAGATAAAAACTTACTATTATATACAAACTTTCTCTCAAAATCTCCCATATATATGATAGCAGGGTCTATGTCAATTATTTGAACGTTTAAAATGTTGAATGTTATATGGTCGAGACCATATGTTCAACATTTCAAGTGTTTGAAGGTTGACTTCTAATGGTGCTGTATGGTGCAGATTGGGAGAATTTCCCTTTTCAGCACTGAAGTGCGGTCTCGGAGTTGGTATATTTAAGTAGGGGGTGTGGGGAGCTTGCCGCCCTGCTTGCACTGTTAAAGTATGTTTATTTTATTATTTTGTTTATTAAATATTCGAACTTCCAAATATCGACCATGTGGTCTCGAGCATATAGTATTCGACATTTTGGAAGTTCGAATATTTAACATAGACCCTGATAGCATATGAAGGAGCAAAAGGGGGCCCCCATAGCTGTGCTACTCTTTTGAAGAGAAATCTCTTTAGCAAAACAGAAATAATTGTGTGTTAGGCAGAATTCCAATAACTCGATAAAGAAAGAAGTACAGGGTCCTTCTCCCATAAAATTAACCACTGCATCAAGTCCTTATTTATGTTGTATACTAGTATACAATTAAGAAACATCTATGGTAGCCCAATAAAAGTCCTCCTGTCAACTGATCTTACTTACACTTTCACGTAGTTCCCTGGTATTCTTAATATCAGCTGGAAATTTAATCATGAACTCCTTTTAATGAAAATCCAGAAAAATCCCTACATTCTGTAAATAGGAATTGACACCCAGCACAACTGGCCTACCAGGGGGGACATTATATGTATTTATAAATCTGCTGAATGGCATAAAAGGTGGGATTCCTAGGTTTAGAAATAAATAATTTTCTTACATTTTGAGCAGTCAAAAAAAAAAGTCTCTCACCCTTCTAAAATTTCTAACAATTGTGCATTAAATACAGTAATGGGATTAGAATCCAATTTAACTTAATCATTTACATACAACAACAAACGCTTCAGCATATTAACATATTTATTCTTGGATAAAATAACTCAATTACCTCCCTTGTCAGCCTGCCAAAACACATATTCCCCCACACATTCACATAATTCTTTTAAAGCTAGCCATTCATTCTTGGATAAGTTACAAAATTTATTTATTACATAGAAATTTCTGAAATCATATTCCACCTTCTTGCAAACCAAATTTTCAAATAGACATAAAGCAGATGACACTTTAGGAGGAAAAAAAATACTATCATGGTGCAAAACTGGAACCACCAACTTTCCAAAACCAGTGATAAACAATCACTGACATCCCCACCAGAATCAGTAACAACATCATTATTAAATATGTCCAACATTTCAAAATCATAAACTGACAAGTTCAATAAAGAGTCATCTTCAAATGATGACTCTAAACACGTAGATGAAACACATTCATCTTTACTACCAAAATATGCAATTAAATGTAAATTTTTACAGAACTTTATAACCTTGATAAGAACATCTGCCAAAGTTGAATATTTGGTAGGGGCAAACTTAGGCCATCTGAGTAAGAGTCGTTCAGCATCAGATGAAATGCATAAGTCTGACAGATTCACAATATTTAACAAATTCAACTTACTAACATTGGTGTGAAAGTTAAAGTCCTTAGAGTTCAAGTCCAAGTTGCACAATGAACATTGCGATACCAATTCTTCCTGCCTTTCCTTTGATTCTTTTGCCCCTTTCCATGACCATTCTGAGAAAAATGATCTCCTACTTTACCACAGTGTTCCATATGGTCAGAAAGATCCAAAGAATCTCCCCCCGGCAAATTATCAAATGACACACTCTTCTTGGAAGCATTTTCAAATGAAGACACTGATGAATCATGAATGACTGAAGAGCAGCCTGCAGACTATCTGAACTTCAACTTTCCCTGGCATTGATGCATGACCATATAAAATCTGTATTCATGAATCCTACTACCATCCATCACCTTTCAAGCGGGTTCATTATTCTATCAGAATTTATACTTCACGTATTATCTGCGTCCATTCATATAACAATATACTCCATTAGACATGCCACTAAATCCGATGAACATTTTGAGGGCGTCTTCTCTAGTCTACGTAATATAACTATATACTAAGTTGTTCACCAACTAAAATAAATTAGTACCTACTCCACTCTAAATTTTGCTACTATTGCTTCTCTGCTTGTAAGTTTATTGAAGCTAAAAGCTCCTTCTGAATTCATATGGTGCTGTTATACTTAAATATATGGTGCACCTATAGTGTCTTCTCTAGTCTGCGTGATACAACTATGTACAAAATTGTTCACCAAACGAAGTAGATTAATATCTACTCTACTCTTAATTTTACTACTGTAGCTTCTCTACTTATGAATTTATTGAAGCTGTAAGCTCCTTCTGAATTCATATACTACTGTTGTACCTAGATGTATGGTGCTCCTATAGCCATAAATGATCTGGGGCTTGTTTAACATCAGATGTAATTCCCTACGTTGACAGTTCTCGATACACTGCTATTGGTTAGCTAATATCCTATATAATACTCTTATTATAATGTTTAATAAGTACTTAATAGGAATTCCAAAGCCACAGGTGTCGTCTGAATTCATATGATTATACTGTGCTAAAATTTTATTTAATATGCATAATGTATTTAGTGCCATCTTCCATTTAAAGCTAATTCAACTTCAGATAGGTATTACTACATATACCTATTCTCAATTCACTACTATTGAATGGCTGGTTCCCAGTATAGTCCTCTAATTGCTATAATTCTTAATATAGATTTCAATAAATACTGAGCGCCTACTAGGCAAACTATCTCATTACTAAACTTATTTAACGAGTGACAACACAAGTCAAGAACTCGGCTTGAATACTAACTGGAAATGAAAACTTTTTAAAAATCCAAATACTAGTGTAATTCTTGTGGAGATGTAGTTCTAACTCTAGCTAGATGCCATAATCTTATAAGACATGGCAGAAGCTTACAATGGCATATACATCTTACTTTGGATTCTCCCATAATGAATCCAAACTCAAGTGTATCATTTATTCATTATATGTATAACATGTAATATTTACCCATTTATATAACTCATAAAGGTCCAAACATGATGCAGTATTAGAGAAAAGTATAAAGGCCAGGATCTTTATATTAATTTTCTACCTAGCAACTAGGTGTCTAGCCTTTAAGAGAAGACGCCTCAAAATGTTCATCGGATTTAGTGGTATGTCTAATGGAGTATATTGTTATATGAATGGACGCAGATAATACGTGAAGTATAAATTCTGATAGAATTAATTTGATGTAGTAACGAACTCGCTTGAAAGGTGATGGATGGTAGTAGGATTCATGAATACAGATTTTATATGGTCACGCATCAATGCTCGCAATGAAGTCATGACAACTGATAAATGTTGGAGCGGTATTGTCAGACATTTGTATATTTTAGTTTTAGGAGTTTTTTTAATCTAAGATATATGAATTAGGATTATGCTGCATTAGGTAAAGTATAAAACCTTTTTATGTACGCCTGATCAGGATTAGTACTGGGCTTATGTTAGCTGATGCCATGTTCGGCTTTAGTACATGTAGGTTTTAAAAATGAGATTTTAATTATCAGGTTTGCTAAGTTAATTGTTTAGATAGCACAAATCATGAAAGAATAATGCACTAGGTATGTAATGTGCATAATAAAGGTCAGTAAAACATCCATATATTAGATCTTAAAGATATTTTACTGCATTGTGAAGCTGTTTATTTGGACAGGAGTGAAACTACATTACAGGGGCAACTAAGCGATAAGCTAATGTAGTCGTAAGTAAATAAATAAGATGTTTGTGTAGTTGTTAATACGTGTCATAATACTAATAGCAATAATGATAACGTTTTTAAATGCATTATAATTGTGTATATATTTGTTTATGTGAAGGAAAACTTTCCCACATTGTAAAGTACAGGAGATAGTGAATATGAATACACCTTTAAAAGAGTAATTGAGTATGTTTTACTCGTCAGTACATCACTGTTTTATATAAAAGGTTGTAATTGATAAGTGTTTGAATTTTAACGGTCTCATGAAGCTAATGTGAAAGCGCTTACTTGTTGCATGCCAATAAACCTGTTTTTACAAACGGAATATTTTTGTGAATGGAATCTTCAGTATTCAGCCACGGAAAGTTTATACATTTGGATTTATATTGATATACTGGATTTCCAGGTTTGCTGTGTTTGCCTTTGGGTTATATTTACTGGACTGATTTATTCTTACTTTGTCATAACCAAGAGGCATTTACCTCGTTGGGAGCAAATATATATATATATATATATATATATATATATATATATATATATATATATATATAAGATTACTGTTTTGCTTTTGATTATATTGTTTTAAGTAGAAGTATGTTTATTTGCAGGCATGTGCATGCCATATCGATACGCATACACTGCAACGCAATAAAAATTTTGTCAGTGCACTGGTTAGGTTTCATTTAATTTCATGCTATCAAAATAATGCAAATTAAGTAAGAGGGTGTAAAAATATAGCACCACCTTGCATATAACAGCCAAGCAAATATGGGCATGCAGAAACCTCAAAATGCACATAAAATAAATATCTAACTAAATAAATAATTACCATGAAACCATTTGCAGTTGCTTTAATAACGCATTCATTCTATTGGCACTAATCTTGAACATATCAATGCTTGCATAAGAAAATGATGGGCATTATGATGAGAATGATATAAAGGTTTACATGATGTTTCAAATGGTGAGGGTGCCTAGGGTTGAAGGCTGTATGTGGTCCTAAGATTATTATGAAGCAATCTGTCCTTTTTTTTTCTCTTGATGATTTGAAATAAATCCTGATTGTAGCAAGTGCATAGTATGTATTTATATGTCTATATTGTGTGTGTGTATATGTGGATTGCTGACAGTCAAACTACCACTTAGTCAAGTGATGAAAGGGCTTGCAGAAGTGGACAAATGGATGTTTCCTTGAATGAAGGATATGCAAAAACAATTGTGATTGAATATGTTTGGTTAGGGTAAATGTGGATTAGGTATGTTAATGCCAAAACGTTTGGATATGCTGAACAATTTGGCATTACTGGTGGAGGTGTGTGACTGCACGTGTTTGCAGGTTAGGATTAGATTAAGGGTTTGTAAGGGGATTACTGCTGTGTATGTGTGATGTATGTTGCATGTCTGAATGCCTTGTATTGTGGTAGTCTTATGGAAAGGGTTTTTTTTAAGTTAGGCGTTGGCTTGGAGCTTAGGGCAGATTAGAGAGCTCTCCATCCCACCATGATAACAGGTTCATAGATTAGTAAATACAGTGCTTTTGCAGGGAATCAAGTCCCCATGCCACCTGCAGCTATATTTACACAACCGTCAAACAGGAGTACTTGGCTGTGAAGTGGGCCTTCTGTTCACTAAGCTACTTCCTCCACCTGCACTGCCATATTAATACCTGCCAACCCTTTCCCTAATCCTAATCCTGTCCTTAAACCTAGATTTGCACCTTACCTGAAAAGATCCCTTCTGTAATAATATCACTACACAACCAAGACTCAGACACAAACCACATGCACCAGCATAATCCAACACTAAATAACTTGCTTGCAATCACAGACACACTTATAACCCTTAATGCCAACATTTCAGTTCATCCAAAAATTACAGAATTAAAAAAAAAAAAACACTTAATTGTTTTCCTCCAAGCACTATCCTTCTCCATTCAGAAAATTTGCACATTGAAAAGAATTTCATCCAGTAATATGTACATTTGACTATTTTTGATTCCAAGTGTGCTATGGTGCATACAACAAATTACAATTCATGAAAACAAGTCCAGCACGCAGAGGCACCAAAAAATATATATATTATTGACAATAAGTATACAGGTTTCAGTGTTAATCATACAGCTTCATCAGTGCATTTGAATTTTTGCTACAGCAGAGTCAATTTTATATAATTGATGGCATTACATAAAAAACAATTAATTGGTAAACAACCAGTATAAATTTAAAGAAATCAGCACAATAATTGTATTATCAAATGTGCATTCAAAAATATATGCACCTCATCCAAGCTGAAATTATTATAAAAATTAATTTAAACCTGGTTTAAACATGTTGCTAGTCAGTATAATTAATCTTCTTTTTTTATTTAATGTTTGTTTGTGTCTTTCGGCTTTTCCCGGTTAGGGGTCGCCACTAATGATCGGCAGTAGATTTTTATGTACTGGCTTGCTGGGCCTAATGCACAACCTTCAATGAAGGAACGCCCATTCACGCATGTCGCTACACAGAAGACGCTCTAATTGAGAATCGAACGGGCAACGTCTAACTGTGAGGCAACAATGCTACTGCAGCACCGCCACCGCAGTAATTTCTTTTTTTTTATTTAATAAGTTAATTAATTTTAATTCTGAAGTTTGACAGCTCAGAAATAACCTTAACAATGCCTATAAAAGTAAAATGGGCCATAGCTGCACTGTGTGCCTAAACAAGTTTATAGACAGCACTGTGAGTCTTTTTACATTTGATATTACTTAACTGAGCAGAAATACACTCCTTAATACAGTGTTGGGTCTGTCCAATATAAAACATGTTGCACAAGCATTATTGTAAGTAAGTCACTTTTCTGGTATTACAGGTAAATAAAATGTTTAATGCAAATTGACTGCTTGACATGTCAATGTTGAAAAAAGTAGTCTTTAATTCATGTATACAATTGCTAAAATTTGCCCAAAATTTCCAGTTATAGTGTAACTTGATGAATGAGACATGCTAGAACTATATTTTGCTTTGTAATGTTTAAAATATTGTGATATTCTTAAATCATCTTTAACTGAATTCACATTTATTACCTGACAAAGATGCTAATACAGCGTTACTAAGCAAAATATCCCATTGCTTCTTTATAGCTGTAGTATTGCATCCCATGCCAGTCTAAACTAAAAATCTATCTGACCATTGGATTCAAGAACCTGTAAACCATAAGATAACTTCTGTCATACTTTAATACTTCATCAAGAGATTATGTCAGTAGATGTTTATTGTAGCCCCTGTGTTGTAAACAATGCACTAAATCCTGAGCGACCTTTGTGCATTCATTGATTTTATCACAAATGCATTTAACTCTCAAAACTGAGTTTTAGGAAATACTTTTTTGTGATATGTGGAGGGTGACAGCTATAAGTGTTAAGTAAATATTCCTGGAGATGGATTTCCTGTACATGTAAATGTACTTAATGATCCATCAAGTTATTTGCAACCCAAACATCAAGAAAGTTGATAAAAAAAGAGTTCAGAACTGTCTTTCAAGTAATCCATGCATGAATCAAATTCCTTCCTATCCCCTTTCTACACCACCCTGCAGTCATCAAGGTAACAATGCCAAATATCAGTTTTAGGTAAGATTGCATTTTTGAGTCAATTGCGTATGTATGCATGTCTGTATCTATATCATTATCTATCTGTACATGTGCGTGTACATGGGTAGACTCACTTTCATTTACATGAGATTTATTCATCTGTTTAGTCGACTGCATTTGGTTGACTAAACACAATGATTGACAGGTGTGTGAGACCACAGAACTCTCATTGAGGACTATGCATTTTCCCAGATACTGTGTGATCTTGCAGCTAATATATTTATAAATTAGCATGAGGTGAGTGGCACAGCCCCAGCACGGAGGGTGTATGAGACTTGCCCCCTGCAAAAAAAAAAAAATGTTTTCTATCGTTATTTTTAATGTAAATATTGCATGTGCCTAAGTTCATTCTTGTGGTAGTGTGTTGATGTTGGGTTTGAAAACCCTTTGTCCTAGTCCACTTCAATAATGACACTGACTTTATTAAACTTCATAAACATGATTGTTAAACAATACTTATTAATTTCAACCAAAACATGACACAGGTGATAATAAAAATAACCATAAGGACAGTGTAACGACTCACCCTAGAATAAGCAGCATCACCCACCTGCTCACTTATCCTTGCACTAACAAGGCATTGTTACACCACTCACCTTCAATTTATTGAATTACACCACCAACCAAATAAGCAGATCTGCTTGCTTATTAACTTATCCAACAGAGCAACCACTCAATTTCCTTCCCAACTTATTGAATTGCACATCCGGCACCAGAGGTGGCAAGCCTGCCCCTCTTCTCCCACCTTACCCAAACTGACATAACCACAATACCCACTAATAAAAAGAGGGAGGGAGGGTAGCAAGTTCACGCCAAAAATGTGACTCCTACCTCCGTTACACTTGACAAAACCCCTTAGGCGCCTCCCTACCCTTACCTCATTTCCTCCTAAAAATCACTCCATCCCATTTAACCCTATCCTCCCCTTATTCTCTTAATTCCTGCTACTCTATTTAACTAGCCCTACTAGAAGATGTCCCAGGGCAAAATGGTCTGTCTCAAACATCATTTGTCCTAGCCCACTTCAATAAATACGTAACACCAAATGACATTTGACAACCTTTATTAAACTTCATAAACATGATTGTTAACCAATATTTATTAATTTCAACCAAAACATGACACAGGTGATAATAACATCCATGAAAGAAAAGATAAAATAAATAGCCATAAGGGCAGTGTAACCACTCACCCTTGAATAAGCAGCATCCCCCACTTGCTCACTTATCCTTGCACTAACAAGGCAGCGTTACACCGCTCACCTTCAATTTATTGAATTACACCACCAACCAAATAAGCAGATCTGCTTGATTATTAACTTATCTAACAAAGAAACTGCCCACTTTCCTTCCCAACTTATTGAATTGCACATCCAACACCAGAGGGGGAACAGAAGAGGGCAAGCCTGCTGCTCTTCTCCACCCACCAGCCTGACCAGGTTGTTCCCCCTCTCACTGACCAGTTTCCAGCAATCTAATCACCAGAACAGCACTAGGTAAAACATCATTCAGTGTACCTAATCCTCCCTAACTAATCTGGATCAAAGTCATTATCTCCTAACCCTATACATGATTAATGAAAACAGCCAAATACCTAACAGATGAAAACAATCATTCAGCCCTCTCCTGTGCTAAGGTAGCAAACCATAACCTCATCCTATCATACGTAGTGCCCATGAACTAATTAACCCACACCACCTGACCAATGGAATCCTAGCAATGATACCAAGAGAATTACCAGCCACTGACTCACCTACTAAGCCCACTGCTACTGAAGCCATGCTGAGGCAATCGCATACCACCATGATACATTGCAACCCCATTTTATCGCCCAATGACATTTTTTTTGCTGTCCAATGAATGTAATACCCTTCTTAAATCTCTTTATATTCCATTTAATAAAATGGTGCCATCACACCAACTACCCATTATAAACAAGAAGGCACTTAAACCCCCATCATGGCTGGTAGCAGTACAACCCCAAAACACCGGCAGCAATAGACCAAGCTAGGCAAAGCTAACCAACACAATATACCAAAAAATTAGAGAATGCCTGATGACACCTGGTCACACAAGGTCTGTGCTACGCTATTACTGTCCAGAACACAGTGAATCAACCCAACCCAGTCTCACCTGAAACTGCAGTAACTCCATGGTAAATCCTCCAATCAAAACCTCCCATCTAGTTTGCAAGCCTAACTTGCACAATGCAACCTACTAAGCCCCTAACCCTGATGTCTGCATCAATATCTGACCCATTCCAAAGAAGACCCCCGCTACCCAAAAACAGTGTAAAATTCAACCCTGATGCTCCCCATACAAGATCAAACCAAAACAAGACAGTACCTTGTGACTGCAGGGAAGAAAAACACAGCAAAGCAACAACTCCATCTTCAGCTGCACTGCTGGCAACCTGTGACCTCCTTTCATACCACTCCATCAGCCAAAATCCTCATCAGCTTCTTCTCTCACCTGTCAAGTCCACATTTTTTCCGTCCCCCAAGTAATACAAACTCTGCATGTCTCCACCTGCACTCATAGTGACCTGTAAAAGAAAAGACTGTAAATACTCCACACATGCATAATCCAAACTTTTACTGACCATTATACACCACAAAAGGCATTTCTCATTCAACAGCATAAAATGCAGACACTGCCAGATGCAAAACAGCCCTAGAAATTAAAGTGTCCTACCAAAGATCCCCATAAAATCATCTCCCAATTCCCATAGTAATGGTACAACAAATACCCCTGCAAAATAAAACAAGGTCGCATTCTGTAGATAAAATTATCACTCTTCTACCAACCGCAGGCGGTCTCAACAAATTAATGATTAGGCAAAGAAAATTAAAACCATCCCCAGTCCTGCTATACCGCTATGTACAAAAAAACAGAGATACAAATTCCCCCATACGACTCCACCTATGTGCCCTTAGAACAAGAACAACATTCACCCACATCCATATTAACAAGAGCAACATGCACTGCACTCTGGATTGTGAAATCTCACTTACCTGAACATGGCCAAATTATGAAAAACCTTAGAACAATTAGTCTGGAAACCACCACAAATTCAGAATAACTTAAACTTATCATCATGCTGTTTACCACACCTCAACCCAGCCACCCTAACATCATACCCTATCTTTCAAATAAAATTGCACAATAACCATAACGGAAACATTGATAAATAACTGACTTAAGGGCACTAAACCATTAATCTAGTAACTTCCTATGCCTATGATGGCTGTGCGCCCATCCCCCTGTGAGAACCCCCAGACCCCTCGTAACCTTTCCCAATCCTGCTTAACCCAGCCCCAGCTGACACATTACCCAAACCACACCAAATACAACATACATACCCTAAAGAACCGCGAGTGAAAGCTTCCCTGCAACCTCCTTGTACACCACTGCAACCACCGAAACATCCATCCCATCAGACTCAATTACATCTAACAACTTCCAGCAAGCCTACGACTGTTACTTACTTCACGCTCCCTCATTTGATCACCTTTGTGCACTAGTCTATCAGTGGAGACAGCCACCAGTACCTGCACTTCCACTGCTGACTCACTTCCTTCAGTTCACCGACTAGTGTCCAAACTCCTCTTCCCCACCTGCAAAAAAAACAAATTAAACACATTGCTGTCATGAAACTGCAAAATTTCTAGGTATCCATCTCAACCACCCAATTAAGGAGCTACTAGTCAGATACTCAGCCCAAATAACGAGATTTACAGCACATTCAGTCATACAAGCTGCAACACAAATGCCTTTCAAATCCCCCACATCCTACAATAGGCTTAGGCACAATACAAATTAAAGCTGGGAATCAATCCTCCTCACCTGTGTGTACACAACAAACCAAATACTATGGCAGCTCTTTCTGCCACATTAACTACCTGTCCGATCTGGGAACTATACTCAAATATTATGGTCTTCCTTAATAATTTAAATGTTCACATCCATGGATACCCAAGGTATATTTCCATTGTACTCTTTCCCATTTAATTCTGCTTGTTTTGTTATAGGGTTTCCATATTGTTATTCCATACTGAAGTTTGGGTCTAATGTAAGTAATAATGACATCTTTATTTTGATTCCCTAACTTTATACATCTTTTATACCACCTATAGTTCTATAACTTTCATTAGCCAATTGGTTGATATGATTAGAAAAACTCATAGCTGAATCTACATATATACCCAAGTCCTTAAATGAGTCTACAGTATCAATTACTATGTGCTGTACTAAATACTTACCTTTCAATTTATGCATATTCAACCTCATAGTCTTAGTTTTTGATGTATTTATCCATGTATTATTCTCCTGTGTCCAGCCTGTAAAGCAAGAATCCAAATAAAGCCATCAATAGTGGGGGTACAAAGGCCCCCAAAATGGGGACACTTCAGTATTGCTGTTATGAACTTAAAAATTGATAGAATAACAGATCTTGCCTTAACAAGAATTTTCTGAAGGGTAAATTCTGAAACTCAAATGATCATCAAAAAGTGTGCCCTTAGTAAGTGCTCCAACCTTTCCATATCCTGCCAATGGAAGGAAAACAATCCAGGTGAAGAAAACTAAACCATTCCATCCCTTCCCTAGTTTCCTCTTAGAAATACCCAACCAAAACATTGCTAAATGCGACCAGGATGCCTTCCTCTCACTTGTCTAACATCTTATCAAAACCCTCCTCCCAAAACCTCCCAACTAAAAAAATGCCCCAAATAAAACCTAACCCCGAACATACACAAAACCCATATCATTAAGAACTATGCCACCTGCTAACCCCTTAGCCAATTTGGGGGGGGGCTGCCTGAAATCCACCCACTGTAGACTGCAAATGATCTGCATGAATACCCCATACTGTTAAACGATACTTAGCAGAAGACAACCCTGCCCAGAGCTATGCACCAAACTGGGGCCAATGACAGCCAAATCAGGGACAAATTCAGACTAGTTAAAGTCATCAGGAATAGATTTAAATATTGCACTTACAGCTAGAGAGTGGCCAAAATAACAATAAATGTGCCACCAAGCCTCCATGTAAACCCAGACAGCACCATAAATTGAGGTAAATCGAACAGATGTCCGACTAAACTGAAGCAAATCTAAATTATAAATCCCCATACCAAAATAGTTGGCTGGAAGCAGAACCTATACCATGCTTCTTGACACTTTGAGAAATCCAGATGTTTGTGAACTACAGTTCACAACCCCCCCAATTCATACCTCACAAATCCTTAAAGCAAGAAATCTTTCAAAGCCAGAAACAGAGAGGGAACCAAGACTCTACATAGGAACACTTTAAATATCGCTCGTACAAGCTTAGCAAGTCAATAGAATAACAGATATTGCATTAGCATGCATGTAATAGGATATGCCGCCTGAAACTCAATATCATTCTTATATATATATATATATATATATATATATATATATATATATATATATATATATATATATATATATATATATATATATATATATATATATATATATATATATATATATATATATATATCCATTAAAAGTACAATTCTGAGTTAAATACTGGACAGATGAGAGGTATGCCCAAATGGCACAACCACGCGTGGAAGCTGTCATTACTTGAATGTCTTGTAGCCCGCAAAATTACCATATATCAAGGAACAGCTCGGTCAATTCTTCAAAGCTCATGAGTCAAAACTAAATGTCAAAGTGAAACCTTGTCAAAAATTGGACTTTAATCTCTGGGGGTGAGGGAGGGGAAATTTCCCTGTTGTCAAAGATTCACTTGGTTGGCTAGATTTGATAGAATAAGTATCTATTACTCATAAATGGAATCATAACCTATTAGAAGATATTATTGATTATGGCAATGATATACATCTAACAGGCACAATTTTAGCTTCCATTTTATGCCCAAATAGTGAAGTTCAAACACAGCAACTCAAAGGTCACCCCCTGCAGCCTCCCTATCCCAGCGTCAGCCAATGAAGGCAGGGTGAACACACAGCACCATCTCCCTGGGTCCAACCATTAGGCCACATGGTTTCCGGAAGCCACCCCCAAGTTCACCATTTCAGCACCAACCCCACTGTAAAGCCATGTGCACATCATCGCACAACCAATCCAGTTAGACCAGTCACCAGCATCCACCAAATGATACGATCCGAAACAAAACATGCGACCTGCAATTCTGCCCATATGAAACTTCCAGCCTCCCCTTACAAAAGCCTGAAACCCACTGGCAAAGCACCACCATTCAGCTCAAATGCAGTCCTCCCCCAACAACATCTCTCAAAGGAAAACCAACAAGCAATGCGATTATATCTCCTACTTTCCCAGAAGGAGCACAGCATAGCAAGCACCCAGATAGATACAAAACATCAGTCAAATTGAAGATGGTTAAGAGGCATGCCCTGTAGTTCTCCCACAACTGTTACCACAACACCACACAAGCGCAATGAGCGGCTAGTACATGGAATGCCTCAAAATCCTGAAAACACAAATAATGCTAATATGTCACTATAAAGACACTAATATCTGCCAACTGACCCTGACCCTAACCCTAACCCTAAGGTCCGTCACTATCGCACACTCACCTGACCCGCGCCCTAACCCTAACTCACTTAAACCGCCCCTAACCCCAATATTTGTCACTATTGCATACATGCCTAACCTGCGCCCTAACCCTAACATACTTAAACCGCCCCTAACCCTAACATAAAACCAACCGCACACTTACCTGAACCCAACGCATGACCTAACACCACAGGGCTAACAATAGCAAAGCCACAATGACGTCAGTATGTCCATTTTGTGTTTTCAGGATTTTAAGTTTCAGGATTTTGGGTTTTCGGGATTTTGAATTTTCAGGCTTTTGGTTTCAGGATTTTGATTTTCAGGCTTATAGTGTTTCAGGCTTCTGATAGGGAACCGTGTGTGTGTGTATATGTATATATATATATATATATATATATATATATATATATATATATATATACACATATACATGTAACATTCACCATTACCCTAAACTAATCCAAGGCCTACCTGCACAACAGTCCTAAGGTCATCCTGGACGTAATACTTGCAGTAGCAAGTTCACGCCAAAAATGTGACTCCTACCTCAGTTACACTTGACAAAATCCCTTAGGCCCCTCCCTAACCTTACCTCATTTCCTCCTAAACATCACTCCATCCCATTTAACCCTATCCTCCCCTTATTAATTCCTGCTACTCTATTTATCTAGCCCCACTAGAAGATGTCCCAGGACAAAATGGTCTGTCTCAAACTTCATTTGCTGTCAACTTTTGGAAGGGTAACGTATGGGTTACTCAAAGAAAGTGAGTCTACCTAGAATATGTTAAAGCAACCAAACCCACTTTGTGTGGTATACTAGTATACAATGAATTAGCATTCAAGATACACAGATAATATAATGGTCCCACAAACATATCTGAAACTAGTTGAATAAATTAGTCACGTGTTTTACTTGTGGCATTACATTTGGCTGCTTTAAAATATTGGTTGGATGACTGCAACCTTCATTTGTTTTGAGTCTAATGATTTCCTATTACAAATGACAAAGATGATCTGCACCAAAGATGTGCTCATTTACAGCCGAGAATGTTATTCACAGATGAGGGAGACTAACTTATACTGATTTATTTTTGGGCCTTGAGATGAGGAGTAATAACAGATTTAAAATCTAACCTGGTTCTAAACTTTTATGCTAAAATAATACTGTGCAGCAGGTAGGTCTTTCAGGTATCACATTTATTAAAGAGAATAATGATATACCCTCAGAGTACATAGAGGGCAGAAATGGTTGATAAAAGTGCTCTTACCCCTTTGTATTCTTTAGACAAATGTGTAATTAAGAATCATACAAAACAACCACTGTTTTTGGCAATGAAATTACACTGGTCTGTATTGCAAAGTGTGGGTGCTCAGTTTCCACTCTCTAAATTAACTACTTTTGAGACTGCTAGAAAATGAAGGATAGGAAAAAAATGAGAAACTTAAAAAAAGTCTCCTTTTTCCTTTTATTTCATTTCACCTAACATGAGATGGTGTTAAAGTGCATGTACGCCAAAGAAACAGGTACAATATGGAAATTGAATTAAACATAGTACTTCAAGTATCAACAAAACAGAATCCAGTAGACAGTAGTCCAACACTACAGGGGATCCACTTTGGCAGTGTACATGCTGACTGTTGTGGGGCGAGTTAGAACTACATAAAACCACTTAATTCCTGACAGATGATTTTTTTTTTACCATGAGTCTTTCATTCCTTTCTTCTTGTCTTCTGACACCAAGGAAAAAGGGAATGGATTGACAAACAAAAAATGAGGGTCCAATGGTCTGTCAAGGATGAAGAAGAGAAAAATTGTGAAGAAAAGCCTATCATACTGCAAGAAACTTAATATCATATGAGGCAGGTGCACACGCGCACACACACACACACACACACACACACACACACACACACACACACACACACACACACACACACAAAACTAAATAAATGAGATGTTGGTCTACTGTAGAGAAGGTCTATATTAAATCAGCGAATGCTTAAAAAAGTGAACGCTGATTTATCGGCCCCATGTAAGCGAAAGCTTACAATCCCGAACACTTAGAACAGAGAATGTGAAGTTGTTAAATCTCGCCGTTTATTCTCAGTGATGGGTTTGGAGTCAATCCTCGGCCTCTGACACAGCCTATAGCAAAAGCTCAAGGTTTGCCAGTAGCTCGAGACCAAGCCCCTTATCCCACAATGCACTGCTGGAATTACACCATATCTAGTTTGCCGCAGCAAGAGATCTCGGTGATCCAGTCAGCTCGGACCATATTTCGCTTAAATCACAAGTTTAAAAATTTCTATTTCCTTTTTTTTGATATATATTATTCTCTATCGTGTGTGTCTGTGTGTTTCACGTTAAAATACTGTAGTTATATGTAGGTTAGATTGTAGTAGGTAGTACCCTGTGTTGGCTTAGTTTCTTAGAGTGTTGTGCCTTTTGTTAGCCCTATTTAGATTTAACAAATTTCTTCTTGTTATTAGTACTTTTTTAGTGTGGGCCTAGTTAGCCCTGTATTTAACCTCTACAAGTTAATTCTGTGGTGTGCCTGTTTCAAATTTTGAACATGTCGGATGAGGGGGAAAACTCTCATCCCAAATTGGGGTTTTAGAAATGTCCAGATTGTGGACAGAAAATGTCCGTCACTGATGGGCATGTCCAATGTGTTTACTGTTTGGGGGCTAAACACCTCCAAGACTCTTGCAGTATTTGCCACTCTTTTTCCTCTAGGGTACTCTTAGAGAGAAGGAGAAAACTTATTGATAGGGGGTTGCTGCAGCATAC
The DNA here is from genome assembly GCF_019279795.1 of Protopterus annectens. Taxonomy (NCBI): domain Eukaryota; kingdom Metazoa; phylum Chordata; order Ceratodontiformes; family Protopteridae; genus Protopterus; species Protopterus annectens. The sequence goes on along the minus strand of NC_056745.1, from coordinate 417,502,407 downwards.
GTTCTCTGAGGCGCTGGGTAGCCAGGAAGGTGCTAGCACTTCTTCAAAATCATCTAAATCTTCTGGAGATTCTAAAGTTACTAAGAAGGCAAAAAGAATAGAGGGTACAGGGTTATCGGTTCCACAGTCCTTGGAACCGAGTGTCCCTTTGGTTCGGAGCCAGCTCCCAGTCTTGGAGCCGGTCTCATAGGTTCCCCCATCTCCTCTACTCCAGTCAGCACCTTCGATGCATTCTTCAAAGTCTTCAGTCAGCCTCTCAGATATGGATATGGATCGGCTAGTGCAGAAGCTTCTATGGGCACCAGGTCTTGCTAAATTGTTATCGGCCCCAACCCTTTCGTCGGAGCCAAAGACCATTGAACTGGAATTGACTACTCCTCCTCCGAGCCGTACTGGACTCCCGGAGCCAAAGGAGCCTGAACCCATAGTTGTCGAACCTATGGAACTGAGCCCCACATCAGTGTTATCGGTTCCATCTACTCGGATGTCCTCGGCGCCGACCGAGGACACTAGGAGCCGACACTCTCCTGTCGGGTCCGGGAGGATAGTCAGACCGATTTGTCGGTGCCGACTCTTCCTCTCAGGGCTTTGGCTCGGATGAGCTCAGCTCCTACCTTAGGCTCGGAGGCCATGGTTTCGGTGCAGGAGGATCGGGCGGTCCCTCTGGATTTATCTGCCCCTTCTCGTCGGAGCCATGGTGCTTTCAATGCCATGAGGAGAGTCCTGTCTCCTAAGACATCATTGGCATCAGTTCGGGCTTCCTTCTCCCCTCAAGCACCTGTGTCCGCTTCTACATCTAACAGTCCCCCTATGCGTAGAGACCCTGAGCCTCAAGTCGCCCCACAGGGCACCCCCTGTTCTTCCGAGACCTCCCCAGATCTCCTGACTGAGGAGGTACCTAGGAAGAGACTGTGCAAGTGGAGGCACTTGGACTCTCCACAGGAGTCTTTGACATCCGACACTGACTTGGATGAGTCAGAAGGGTCACCTCGATCCCCCTCTGAGGATATCTCCTTTGCGAAGATATTAGAGATCCTGTGTCAGAGAGGCAATTGGCAGTCCAAAACCTCTACTGAGGATGGGTCAGTGCTCTTGAAGGCTTTTGAGTCTCAACCTTCCACTTCTTAGGTGTCTCCGCCTTATGATAAGCTCATGGAGCTGATCTCTCGTAAGGGGTGGGAGTCACTGGAGGCCATGAAACCTGTCCCTCGGAAGCCAAATAAGTTCATCTCTGCCCCAGTGGACAAAGCCTTTTTAACCAAAGGAGTGCCTGTTGATGCCATGGTGGTAGTGGCAGCCACCAAAAAGGAAGTGTCTGAAACATCCCACATCTGTCCATCCTCCTAACAGAGATTCTAGGATCATGGATAGATATGGCAAGCACATGTTTAGTTCAGTGACTTTTTCTCTGCGATCGCTGAACTATTTAACCCATTTCACGAGACTACAAAGAGATCTCCTGAAAGAGCTAGGAGATACTCTCTAGGGTACGGTAGCTGCAGGGGTTGCTGACAAAGTCAACACACAGCTTGCTACTCTAAACTTGGTTGTGAACTCGTCCATGAGTCTCATATCTTATGCAGCTGATGGTTCGAGTAGAGCCGCTAGTTCAGGCATTGCTCTGCAGAGACAAGCCTGGATGCATCTCTGTTCCTTTGTGGAGCCCTTTATGTCTTCCTTTATCAACACCCCATTTGATGGCTCATCACTGTTTGGGCCTAAAGTAAAGGAAACTTTAACCAAGTGTGAGCAGGAAGGCAAGACCCTTTCTGCCATTGGAGTTTGTTTTTCTACCCCTACCCGGCCCTATCCCAAGGCCCTAAGGGTGGAAAAATGTGGTTCTGAAAAGCACAGGGAGCCTTTCAGGACACACGTGGAGAAACCCCCTCTAGAGGCAGAGGAGGGGGTTATAACAGAAGGCGCCACCCGCGCGGCAGAGGGGGTCTGCAGCAACAGGGTGACAGAGGCCAGTTCTCTGGTCAGCCCTACCAGCGCTCCTGAAAGGAAGCCCGGCTAACCAGCTCTGGAGGCAGTCGGGGGTCACTTATCTTTGTACCCAGAAGCCTGGCTAAACATAATGTCAGATACATGTGTAGCAAGCATCATTTCCAGAGGATATTTCATACCGTTCTCTTCCCCACCCACTCCTGTAAACAGAAACCCAGATGTTCCACCCAGTCTCAGGGAGCAAGCAATTGTAGAGGTCCACAAATTACTAGAAAAAAGAGTCATCCAACCAGTCCCAGCAGACCAATTTGGATTCGGAACTTACTCAAGATTTTTGGTACCAAAGAAAACAGGGGACTGGAGACCTATCTTGGACCTCAGCAGACTCAACCAATTCGTAAAGAAAGAGAAATTCCGAATGGTCACGCTTCAGTCCATTCTTCCTTTCCTAGGGAAAGGTGATTGGATGTACTCCATAGATCTCAAGGACGCATACTATCACATAAAGATGAACAGATGCTCCAGGGATCACCTGCGTTTCCGGCTGGGAGCCAATCATTACCAGTTTCGAGCCCTGCCCTTTGGGCTCACTACAGCCCCCAGAGTGTTCACCAAATGCATGGCAGTGGTCACGGCTCACCTGAGACATCTAGGATTCCAGGTGTTTCCATACCTAGATGATTGGCTCCTCACTGCTACCACCAGGCATCAATTGACACAGGCAACACAATATACTCTGACACTCTGCCATCAATTAGGCACTACAATCAACTTTGAAAATTCTGCCTTATCGCCATCGCAGCATACTGTTAGATACTTCAACCACCACTCTACGTCTTCCAATCGAAAGAGTCTCACTTCTTTGCCAACACGTCAACTCACTGGTGTCAAAGAACAAAGCTACAGCAGCAGAGGTCTTGAAGGTGCTAGGTTTGATGGCGGCAGCAATCCTGGCTGTGCCACTCACAAGGATGCATATGTGAATCCTTCAATGGCTCCTATTCACTCAGTGGTCTTACCAAAAGCTACCGATGCACCACATGATTCTCATCACAGATTCTTGCAAGAGAGACCTTCGGTGGTGGTTGACTTCTCTTCATGTCACAATCGGAAGACCCTTTGTCCCCCCCCAGTAGCCACTGTGACCATGGACACTTCCCTGATAGGGTGGGGGGGCATTTTCAGAGAAAGACTGCCCAAGGCACATGGACGGATCAAGAGTCACATCTGCATATCAATGTTCTGGAGTTGAGAGCAGTACTTCTGGCGTTGCAGTACTTTCAGGACTCTCTTCCTCTAGGGACAATTGCAATTCAGACGGACAACATGTCAGTGATCTGGTACTTGAACAAACAAGGCAGAACCAAGTCTTACCCCCCTTTGTCGAGAAGCCCTCAGGGTATGGCAATGGGCTGTGTCATCCCACCATTTTCTGTTAGCAACGCACATCCCAGAGAAATCCATTGTGATAGCAGACAAGCTGAGCAGGGCAATACTGTTGCCTCAAGAGTGGTCTGTCAACCAACGAGTTGCAGATTTGATTTTCCACAAATGGGGCCAGCCTTGCTGCGACCTCTTTGCCAGTCACATCAATACCAAATGCAGAAGCTACCTTGCCGTAATACCACCTCCAGGACATCCCCCGAGAGATGCACTCATACATGATTGGCCTCCGGGTCTCCTATATGCATTCCCACCTATTCCATGAATACCCAAGGTTTTACAGAAAGCAAAGCAAAATCACTGGGAAGGACAGTTATCCTCATAGCCCCCTACTGGCCTCGACAGATTTGGTTCCCCTTCTTTCACCATCATCTGCTGGAGGATCCATGGATCCTGGACCCAGTTCTGGACCTTCAGACACATCCGTCAGGGGACCTCCATCCTTTACTGCAGTCCCTAAAGCTGACTGCTTGGCTAATCCACTTCCCCTAATTGCCAGGCTTCATTCACTTTCAGATGATACAAGACAAATCCTTTTGTCTTCTCACAAGCCATCCACCTGGAAACTATACCGCAGTAAGTGGAACAGGTTCTCAATTTGGGCCAATATACATAAAATTGACCCTTTCTGAGCTCCTTTATCGTCCATTTTAGAATTTTTTACAAAAATTTTTAAGGAAGGAGCAGCAGCTGCCACAGTTCGAGTCCAGTTAGCTACCATATCAAATTTCCACCTTAGATTTGATGGGTTGAACATTATGGGCCATAAGTTATCTAAGGCTTTTCTTAAAGGTGTTTTTCACATGAGACCACCTGTCAAAATCCCTTATTCTCCCTGGAATTTTAATTTTATACTGTCTCAAATAATTCTCCCCCCCTTCAAACCAGCATCTTCTTGTGATCTCAAATATTTGTCCTGGAAGACTATATTTCTAGTGGCCATTACTTCTGCCCACAGAGTGTCAGAACTTCAAGCATTATCTATCAGACCTCCTTACATGATTTTCCATGCTGATAGAGTATCTCTCAGAACAAATCCCTCCATTTTGCCTAAAGTCTGTTCTTAATCCAATATCAATCAGGTCATTGAGTTGCCAGTCTTTTTTCCCAACCACTCTAACAAATTGGAATACATGCTGCATAAATTTGATGTACACAGAGAGCTCAGATTTTATATTGATAGAACTAAGGATATTAGAAAATCAGATCAACTTTTCGTATCCTTTTCAGAGGCCAGAAAAGGTAATCCAGTGGCTAAAACAACCCTATCTAAATGGTTATCAGATTGTATATCCTTTGTTTATGCGAATGCAAACATGCCATTGACACACAGACCTAAGGCTCATTCTACCAGAGCCATTTCTACGTCTTCTGCCTTCCAAACTAAATTGCCCCTTGACAATATTTGTGCTGCAGCCACTTGGTCTAAGCCTCATACCTTTATCATGCATTACAAAGTAGATAAGGCTTCCAGGGACAGGTCTTCCTTTGGTTCCATGGTACTGAAAAACGTACTTCCATGAGCCACCCAAGATTGAGGGTGCTAGGGACGCTATCCATCAGTGAGAATAAACGGCGAGATTTAACAACTTCACATAAAGAAGTTATGTACTCACCATAACGTTCCATGTGAGTTGTTTATCTCGCCTTTATTCTCACGTCTCTCCCTCCTTCCCCCTCCTGGCTGACAGTTGACTTAGAGGCTAGTACCATCCTGGTTATTCAATACTTCTTCTTCCCCTTTGGGAAGTGCTTCCTTGTAGAAAAAGAAAAAAGGTATATATACTCGCAGCAAACAAGATCTGAGGTAATTCTAGCAGTGCATTGTGGGATAAGGGGCTTGGTCTCAAGCTACTGGCAAACCTTGAGCTTTTGCTATAGGCCGTGTCAGAGCTGAGGATCGGCTCCGAACCCATCAGTGAGAATAAAGGCGAGATAAACAACTCACATGGAATGTTATGGTGAGTACATAACTTTTTTTTTCCCAGGGAAAAAAAATTGCTGTTCCAAAAAAAAAAAAAAAAAAACCTTTAAAACATTACATAAAGTGGGGGGGCTTCACCCCCCACCCCCCTACTTAAATATACCAACTCCAAGATCGCACTATAGTGACGAAAATAGCAAAATAACGAAGGTGGTCAAGCGATTTCTTTCCCAGGGAAATAATTTGCTTATATGCCGTTTCGGTATTTTGCCATTTTGTGCTTTCAAGTTCGATCAAGACGCATTCAAAAGAATGTGTCTTCGATCATATAACAGGGAACCTGTAGAGAGTGTGCCTCCTTCCTCTGATCACATGCCTGATATCAGGTTACCTGAGATTTAGTTAGGGCTTTATCTTTCTAGCCCAGAGGTGCTGGTGCCAGCAGAATATTAATGAGGACATTTCATGAAGGCCCACCTTCTGTCATACCGAAGGAACCATAATAATGTCAGTATAACTGAATTCTCATTTAAATTTCTGCTTTATGCATAGATGGCCATAAATAATCCAAACAGTATGTTTCTTAATAAGCTAATCAGTTTTTAATGTGTAGCTTCTTAGCTTTGCTTGGCAAATGAATAGCTTTTGGAGATGTGCATGGTCAGGATAAATTCTTTATTGAGAAAAAAAATTCTCTTGCATAGCACCCACCTTATGGAATTCTGTAATTTGATGGCTTATGGACTGTAGTACTATGAAAAAATTAAAATCCATAGTTAACAGCATTTTCAAAGGGCATTTGCTATTGTTTTAGTATGTATGGTGGTACTGCTTTACTGTCATTGGTTGTGATAAGCTGATTTTAAATGTTTTTATATTATGTAATATATTATGCATTCATTGGAGTATGACATAGTATACATTATTCGTACTGGCTCATTAGCTTGTTTAGCTGTTTATTTATGTATTTGGTTGATTATTTATTGATTGTGTGTTAACTTTGAGCCAGTCATATCTCATCTGAGGTATACTGCCATTTAGTGTTGTCCCCTTACAGGTTGTATCCATATTTCACCCGTGTACACAGCTTGCTCTTTCATTCTGTTGTTACCCACTCAATCACAATAAGTAGAACCCTTCCTTAGGAATCAGGAGCTTATTATTATTTTTTTATGCATACTATCTATTTTCATTGTCTTTTATTTCTCTGTGTGTGCCAACCTACATATATTTTTATCTGTATTTACATTGTTTATGTGTGTGAGCATTATTTACACTTTTGGCTAATAAGCTGTGTGTTATCTGCCTCCCATTATACTGCTTAGGTACTAATGAAAAATAATAATATATCTGATTTCATATATGACTTAATTTAAGAGCAGTGGGTAATGGTAAGCCCCTGTTCCTGGTGGTGACAACACTACTGTGTTCAGGAAAGAAAAGCTACAGGGAATTAGAAAATTATCTTATCCTTCTGGAAATTGTATCATGTGCATGTGTATGTGTGATTGTGTAAAAATAATACTTTGTTTAGAAGACATTAGTTCACAGAGAGATTGGTGAGACAGGGGCCAGCAAGTGCTTGGCAAAAGACTCAGCCTTGTAAGCTGCCACTGTGCAGTCCAGTCTGGGTGTGGATATGGAAAGCCTATGAACATGACAGCAGTGCATATCCTCTTTATACTCTTTGGGAAAGGTTGTGATTTTTGAGGATTAATTATTAAACTAGACTTTTGCACACTTTTTTTGCTATTACTTTACCCTTGGTTGTCAGTAGAGCTAAATCATGGTCAGAGGGAGCTCTAGGCATGGTAATGGTTCAGGGCCTCCCCACAGCAGCCCCCCCACACACACACACAGCCATCCCAGTGCCCCATTACTTGTCTGCTTTTCCCCAGTTACCATAAACACTGTTCAAAACTCTTAGTGTGCATACTACTTTCTTCTGTACTTCTACAATGATTACAAATATTTTGATTTAATTTAAAACTTGTATTTAAATTTTTATAGCACTACCACTGATAGGCATTTGCTAAACAAACAGGACAGTCTCGCAATGAAAACAGATTTAGCATGAACAGTAAATTTCTCTGCCCTTGAAACTCATATGCATTGAAACCCACATTAAAAAAATGCATGTGGCCAGTGGCGGATTAAGTTTATTTTTGGGCTGTTTTCAGACTATAGCTCCTTGCACGCATTTTTAGGACCAGCATACATGCATGTGTTCTTTGATATACCTTCCTGATTTTATTAAACTATACTCCTTATATAATATAACACGACTTATTAGAATGTGTTTTAAATTTGTAGTCTGAACATTTTTATAGTAAGCATGAAACAAAATATATTTACCAACAATGACAAAACTACCCATTTCAGAACATTTCAATCATAAAAGGCCACTCAATCTTCTGTCATTGCAATCCACCTATATCAGTCAATATGCACAATCTCTGCAGCAGTAAAAGATATCTGAATAATTCCACATTAAAGAGATCTGTAACTAATCAAGAGGTTGCTGCTGGCAAGCAACTTTACATTTCAGTATTCAATGTACAAATTCAGTGACTGCTGCCCTTGAAGAATTAATTGCCTATGTTACATTAAACATGTTGGTAAGCTGGTAGTATTGCAATAAGGAATGGCTGGCAAACTGATAATTCATAGCTGCTAAGCATGTCATTCAAAAGAGAACACACTCTGGAGTGCAGCACTTCCATCATCCCATCTTAAAGTGCACCGCAGTATCAGCAATCCATCCACATGGTGTGGGAGCAGAACTAACAGTCTTTGTGCTACTAACACTGTTTATGAATTCTATAACACAAACACTGACTGCTGTTTGCTAAACAAAACAATTGCACATTGAAAACAGATGTAACATGAGCAGCTTTAAACTTATCTTCCCTTGAAACTCGTAGTTCCTTGAAAATGCACTGAAACTCATAATTGCTTGAAAATGCTGGAAACTGGGAAATGCATTAGAACTTCCAATTCATTGAAAAATGCACTGAAAGTCATTATTCCTTGAACATGCACTGAGGCTCACAATTCCTTCAGCACTCCGGTTGTGGGTATAGAGGATTCAGGCTTTTGTCTCCTGTAAACAAGGTAAAGGGTTTGTGTCTGAGTAAGTTAATTGGCTAACCTGGTGTCCATACCTAGGGTATTTTACACACACACACACACACACACACACACACACACACACACACACACACACACACACACACACACACACACGTGCGCGCGCACACACACACTCATATACTAAATTCTGCAAGTATGGATTATGTTTACATTACATTCTTGTTGGCAGGTGTGTTGTATTAGAGATACATGCATGGAGAATTTAATGAAGAAATGTTTAATTTTTTTAATTAATTAAAATATAAATGTAGAAATTCCCTGGTCAGCAGGACTCCCTCTCCAGCTACTGGGCCTTAGGCAGCTACCTAGGTCACTTAGTTCTGTAACTGGCTCTGCTTGGCTGGGATTCAAACTCATTGGTGCCAGCTATAACAGTTGGTGACATCCTGCAATCTGGAGGCCATATTGTTGAAGTGGTATAATTTGTCTTTCGCAGTAATGTCTATGGTGACAGCTCTCTTAATTTTCATACTTTTCTTTTTGAAGCTTTTTTGGTGCATGCAATATATGCAGCAGATAGGGGATGGTTGATATTCAGCTTCAAAAAAAAGAGAAAAAGAACTGCCTCAGTTCCACACCCACATCCACTGCCTAACCTAGTATGCCTTAACGTTTTCACTAGCAAAGGTCAGAAGAATGTTCTAGTGAATGGGCATGTCTTCTTTTACCTTCTTTTCTCATTCTATTGGGATTTGTTGTCATTTGTACAACTATTCTGGAATGTGTTGTATAGAGAAGGTTACTTCATGGATCTTGAGATAGAAAAGAAAAAGTAACACAGTCTGTTTCATAGGCATAATGACTGCCAGGTGCAAAAAGATCACAAATTAACATGTTATGCAGCAATACATAAATGTTCATTGATGGAGAAAGGAGGAGGAGCTCTGGTTCATCCCCTCAGAATCAGTCATTAAGTATGCCACCCTAAAAATGTCTGGAAGCATCCATATTGCTTCTGTGTCTCCCAAGAAGCTAAAACATTGTTTAGGAGCCTCCAGTTAAGTGGAATGAGCCCCAAAGCTGGCATTGCCAAACTCATATATTATCTTTCTGGTCTAGCAAAGGACTCTGAGATCACAGCGTTTTTCCAGTTTGTCACACATATCCATATTTTAGTTCTAGAAAACACACAGGCGGCCACAGTGGTGCAGTGGTTAGCATTGCCACCTCACAGCAAGAGGTTCTTTGGTTCGATCCTTGGCTGGAGTACCTTCTGTGTGGACTCTGCATGTCCTCCCTGTGGTCGTGTGGGTTTCCTCCGGGTGCTCCGGTTTCTTCCCACATCCCAAAGACATGCTGTAGGTGGATTGGACACTCTAAATTGGCCCTAGGTGTGAGTGTGTGCATGTGTGTGCCTTCTGTGGAAAGTTGGGTGCAGTGCTGGCAACTTGACACTGTAAAACTCCACTGCCAATCATGAGCGGACAGGTGATCCGCTGTGGTGATCCCTAACCGGGAAAAAGCCGAAAGAAGAAGAAGAAGAAGAAGAGTTCCAGAAAACACACAATAGTTGATGTTTATCTAGTTTTAGTAGTCATGAGCCCTTTGACCACTAAGCCTTCAAGAGAGGAGATTTTTTTTTAATTTATGCCAAAGCTCTTTGCTTTATGGGGTATGCAGTAAAATGAATCCCAGTCTGGTGTTCATTTGCCAACATTGTTTAACTGGTAACTTGGTGTTTAGTGAATATTCTAAACTGAAAGAAGTATGATTTTTTTGTGATAAACAAAAATGCAGCTTTTCAACTTCAAAGTTAAACAAATACATCCAGGACTTTTGTAATATTACATGAAGTATATGATAGCCAACTGGCACAGACAGGATGCAGGAAGTTAGAATTGGGGACTCTACCTCTATAAAGAGGATAGTCACAAGTGGAGTCCCTCAGGGATCAGTCCTTGGACCGCTCCTTTTTGGCATTTACTTCTCAGAAGTCAAGGCCAATGTCAGTGGTCTCTGGCTGACTAAATTTGGAGATTATTGCAAATTAGGAGCTGTCATTGAATCTCACACTGTTCGCCAGGAGGGGCTGACACAGACAAACTATTGTTGTCAGAATCATGGACTAAAACTAAATGCCAAGAAATACATAATAGTATCCTTTGGGAAGTCATCCATCCCTGGTAACTATCATATTGACAACGCACCCCTTAGAGTTGACCTAGTAGTCAGTGACTTAGGGGCACACATAGATAGTACTCTAGCCTTTGATCATCATGTGTCTACAGTGGTGAGGAAATCCTTCTATATAGTGCAACTTATAAACAGAGGCATGACATTTAAGTCCAACAAAGTCATTATTCCACTGTATTTGGCATTCATCAGACCTATCATTGGTATGTACCTAACCAGGCATATCCAACAACTGGAACTTCTACAGAGGTTCATCACTAAAAGAATACAGGATGTAAATAATATGTCCTATGCAACCACCTCAAGGCCCTATCCCTGTATTATTTCTCCTACAGGCTTTTGAGGGGAGATCTATGCCTGGCATACAGGGCATTGTCAGACCCCACTCTGATGGACCTCCTGCATATCCACAAAACAAACAGTACCAGAATTACCCATTCTAAAGATTTACACCTTGCCTGTGATATAAATAGGACCTGCTGGAGAGATAGGTATGTATCCCAGAGTCTATAGAACAGGCTCCCCATCCATATGAAGCAGAGTTCAACCCTAATCAAATTTATGTGCAACTTGGATAATTGGATGGGAAACCAGTAATTCATCCCTGGTCTGGCACCTATGTCTCTGATGCAAACAGGTAACCTGTAAATGGTTCATCTCCCAGGCCCATGCTTATACTTATCAAGGGCATCAGAACTTGTCAGAGATTTGGGATGCATGGCTAGGCTTAAAAAGGCCCCTGAGTTAGTTAGCCTAGTAAACACCTATGAACCTATGAGTTGTTTAAATGGACCAACAATGTTATTATTTTAATTTGTTTAAACAAAAATGGACTAACAGTGCTACTGCAATTTATTTAAGCAAGAAATGGAAGGATTGTAAATGTTATCTGTTTTTCTATGTTCTCTTTTCTAATTATACATTTCATACACTTTAATATAATTTGTAGCTACATGTAATCTAAGAGCACATCATAGTAATTTGAAAAAAAGCACATCAAAGGCATGCATATAGCACATAAAGTGTCAAAACATAAGACATCAAAACATAAAGAACACAAAACAGGCAGGTATAAACTGCCAGTAGCAAGATCAGCTATGTCAGCTGTGTCTCTTGTTTATATAACAAGACCCACTTATACCTTCCCTCATCTTTTACACATCTTTTTCTACCTTACTCACAAGTATATATCCAGAATCAGGGGGCGTGACTTGGATGGCAAGCTGAAAGCAGCAGAATTCTTGAGCTCTGCAGTCTTCATTTTTTCCTGACAGGATTTTTTATTTAATTTCACCAAGAGAGACCTGAAACTACTAAAATCAGATTCTGGAAGTCGTAAGCTACAAGTTGATGTAACTTTTAAGCTACAGTTTTCATATTTTCCTGTCAAACTTTCGAATAGAAGGGACATTCATGTATGTGCCTTTCCTTTCTGTTTTAGTCCTAGTGTCATAGTATTTAATCACTGCAGGAGAGAGAAATACTTACTGTGTTACTGTTAAGTAATTAAAAAGAAAGTGGTGACTTTTTATTATATATATATTTACTACTTAACAGAACTTCTGCAATGTGCTCCATTTAGCTTGGAGCCTTCATTTTAAATATTCATCATTTTACAAATTATGCTTAAAAGCTTCACTTCACTAGAAAATGCCCGCCTACTTATTTTAACTCTAATAACCAGTCAGATTCAAGAATGATCATTTGAACTGTGTTTTTATTCATTTAGCAATTAGTTTTTATGTAAAAAGTTTTATAAGCATATATTATACTGTAAATAGTGATTTATTTAATCTGAATTACATTTATATTTAAATAAGAATTACAAATATGTTTCTGACAGTGACAGCTTTAAATGCATCATTTTCCTGCCTGCTTTTATGACATTCCAGTCCTGTATTTACGTTTTTAATGTACATGCAGTTTCCCTTCTGCTTGCTATTAACCTGCTGTAGCTAGGAATTCCCAACAGATGTCATGAGAAGGTTAGTTTGTGCCTTCTATGAGAGATACAGTAAGCCTGGATATATTTTATCCATGCAGAAGGATAGTAAAATATACAGTTTTAATTTCAAATTTAGTTTAAATTGTCTATAACAGTTTTGAAAAATGTATTTGCCATAATGAATCAAGGAAAGCACTTTTCAATTTTACTCATAATAGCAGTCTCCATCAAATGATAATATTTAACATTATATCTATTAATGTCAATGGGTTGATTTGCATTCATTCAGGAATCCCACTTAGTAGCAGAAGATCTAAACAAATTAACCTTTAAGGATTATAAAATTTGGTAAGTTCAAACTACAACCACAAATGAAGAGATGTCTTAATTTTACACAGAAAATCAATGAGAATTCCAGAAATAGTTGACTCATACTCAAACAATGATGGTATGCTTACTTTAGTCATACTAAAACTAGATAAAAAGATGTACACTTTAGTATCTGGACTAAAACTGTGAAAAAAACATTTAGACACCATAACATTAAAGTCTAAAGGTGAGTTACTATTAGCAGATGATTTTAATTGTATCTTGTCCTCCACTGATACCACAAGCTCAAAGCCCTTCGAGATGTCCCTATGTTTCCAAGCACTTGAACAACTACATAAAAGTCAGAAACATAATTGACATTGACAGTATAAAATATTATCCTCCATGAAGTATTTTCACTACTCTTACAGATTTGGCATATAGACCAACATAGACAAAGTCTTTGTAACCAGTTCTTTACTGGCCAAAACTGATAATGTAATGCTGACATCATGCCCTATATCTGACCACAATGCCACCACCTTCAATGTAGCACTTAATACTGACCCCTTAAACCTCTGCCAAAGACTACTACTCTACTAACAGTACAAGGATTTAAAGATGGTTTCTAGATGAAATAAAGCTTTACCTAGACTCCAGTAATAATGGAGAGGTTTCAGATATTATCCTATGGCACACTTTAAAGGTAGTCTTACATGGTAAAGTCAAAAGGTGGTATATAAATAAAAAGAAAGAATGGGATAAAAAACTAGTAGACATAAAAAGAAATTGATGAATTAAAACTAAAACTTACATCACATGACAAATCTGCATTAGCTGACCTATGAAAACTGAACAAGGAATATCAGGATATCATGCAGCATAAAATATCAATAAATCTGGAAAAAAATCACATTACAATCATACTCAATTAATCCCAAGAGTATGCTTAGGATTGCGATTAGATCTAAATATTTAAATGAAAAAACTCATATAAAAGAAATAATATACACTAGAAATAATCAGACTATCAAAGTTACAGATCTAAAAATACCTTATTATGTTTTAAAAAACATTACAAGAATATTAATAATAATAATAATAACTCATCTACAAGTGATAACAAAAGTATAGACAACTTTCTTGCTAATAATATTCAAAAGAGGCTATCCAAACACAATATTAATAACATAGAAAATCCATTTTCCTTTAAAGAATTAAAAGAACAAATAAAAAATCTTAAAACAAAAAGGCACCAGAGCTGGATGGTCTAATTCTGGAATTTTACAAACTCTTACCTGATAACATCTTGAAAATCGTACTCAATGCATTTCAAGACGTTAAAACTACAGCAAACATCCCTCCTTCCCTCCCTCGTGGAAATATTCTATCATCTTTACCATCTGAAAAAACAAAGAGCTCAACCTTTGCACATCATACAGGCCAACTTCTTTGCTTAACATTGATTACAAGATATTCATGTCTCTCTTAGCAGACAGATTAAACAATATTCTTTCAATATTAATTCACGAAGACCAAACCGAGTTTATCAAAAACAGAAAGGTACAAGACAATGTAATTAGATTACTGTCCTTAATAAACTTAGCAAACAAGAAAAAAGTGAGCTTTCTATTTTAAGCCTTGATATAGATAAAACTTTCGACTCCCTAAGTTGGCCATATCTGTTTAAAGCTCTGTAAAAATACAATTTCTCCCCAAACTTTATAGGATTAATTAAAAAAACTATGTGAAAAGTCCATAGCCTATGTAGAGATTGGCTCTTATCTATCTAGCCCATTCAAAATATTAAGAGGTACTAAACAGGGGAGCCCCCTCTCCCCATTACTTTTTGCCCTGGCTATTGAGCCTCTTGCAAATTATGTTATAAATAATGACAGAATTAAAGGATATAAAGTGTCAGACAAATTATCTCCCAAGATACAACTGTTTGCTGATGACCTACTAATAACTTCTAATATGACTGAAAATTCATTAGATCACTTATTACATAATCTAGACTTCTTCGCAAACATCTCTGGTCTAAAATTCAGTCACAACAAAACTCAGGCACTTCTAGTGAATAAAAATGTTACTATGAAACTTTGATCAAAAAGAGACATAAACTGGGAGGGCACACATAGTAAATATCTAGGTATCATTATTGAAACTAATTATAAAAAATCACTCACATCTAATTACCAACAACTTATAAACTCAATTACTAGTCTGACAGTTGGAACAGACATTTCTTAACATTTGAAGACAGACTAACTTTAATCAAAATGATCTTCTTCTTCTTCCTCTCTTTCAGCTGTTCCCATTAGGGGTCACCACAGCAGATCATCTCTTTCCATTTCTTCCTGCCCTCTGCATCTTGCTTCGTCACACCAACCACCTGAATGTCCTCTCTCACCACATCCATAAACCTTATCTTAGGCCTTCTTCTTTTCCTCTTATCTGGCAGCTCCATCCTTAGCATCCTTTTCCCAATGTACCCAGGATCCCTCCTATGCACATCTAAACCAATGCAGTCTCGCCTCTCTGGCTTTGTCTCCAAACTGTCCCACCTGAGCTGACCCTCTAATATACTGATTCCTAATCCTGCCCACCCTCGTCACACCCAGTGCAAATCTTAACATCATTAACTCTGCCATGTCCAGCTCAGACTCCTGCCTTTTTGTCAATGCCACCGTCTGCAACCCATATAACATAGCTGGTCTCACTACCCTCTTGTAGACCTTCCCTTTCACTCTTACTGGTACCCGTCTATCACAAATCACTCATGGCACTCTTCTTCACCCATTCCACCCTGCCTGTACTCTCTTCTTCACCTCTCTTCCACACTCACCATTACTCTGAACTGCTGATCTCAAGTATTTAAACTCATCCACCTTCTATCGTCCTTCTCATTCACACAAATATATTCTGTCTTAGTCCTGATGACCTTTATTCCTCTCCTCTCTAGAGTATATCTCCACCGCTCTAGGGTCTCTTCAACTTGGTCCCTACTCTCACTACAGATCACAATGTCATCTGCAAACATCATAGTCCGTGGGGGCCTCCTGTCTGACCTCATCTGTCAACCTGTCCATCACCATTGCAAATAAGAAAGGGCTCAGAGCTGATCCTTGATGCAATCTCACCTTCACCTTAAATGCACCTGTCACTCCCACTGCAGACCTCACCTCTGTCACACTACCCTCGTATATATCCTGTACCACTCTTATATACGTCTCTGTCACTCCTGACTTCCTCATACAATACCACGACTCCTCTCTAGGAACCTTGTCCACAAAGACACAATACAACTCCTTCTGACCTTCTCTATATTTTTCCATCAACACTCTCAGATCAAGCATTGCATCTGTAGTGCTCTTTCCCAGCAAGAAACCATACTGCTGATCACTAATCATCGCCTCCCTTCTTAACCTAGCTTCCACTACTCTTTCCCATAACTTCATGCTGTGACTGGTCAAGTTTATCCCTCTGTAGTTACTGCAGCTCTGCACATCACCGTTACTCTTAAAAATCTGTACCAAAACACTTTTTGTCCACTCCTCAGGCATCCTCTCACCTTTCCAAGATTTCATTAAACAATCTGATTAAAAACTCCACTGCCATTTCTCCTAAGCACCTCCATGCTTCCACTGGTATGTCATCTGGACCAACAGCTTTTCTATTCTTCATCCTCTTCATGTCTGTCCTTACTTCCTCCTTGCTAATCTGTTGCACTTCCTGATTCACTATCCCCACATCATCCAACCTTCTCTCTCTCTCATTCTTTTCATTCATCAGCCCCTCAAAGTACTCTTTCCATTTGCTCAACACACTCTCCTCACTTGTGAGTACATTTCCCTCATTATCCTTTATCACCCTTACCTGTTGCACATCTTTACTAGCTCGGTCCCTCTGTCTAGTCAGTTGGTACAAGTCCTTTTCTCTGTCCTTAGTGTCCAACCTTTCGTATAACACTCCATATGCCTTATCCTTAGCCTTCACCACCTCTTTCTTCACCATACACCTCATCTCCTTATACTCCTGTTTACTTTCTTCATCTCGCTGACAATCCCACTTCTTCTTTGCCAACCTCTTTCTCTGTATACTCTCCTGTACTTCCTCATTCCACCACTAGGTCTCCTTGTCCTCCTTCCTGTGTCCAGATGTCACACCAAGTACCTTTCTATCTGTCTTCCTTACCAGCTCTGCTGTAGTTACCCAGCTATTCGGTAACTCTTCACTGCTCTCCAGTGCCTGTCTTAACTCTTCCCTGAATTCCACCTCATATTCACCCTTTTTCAACTTCCACCATTTGATCCTTGGCACTGCTTTCACACTCCTCCTCCTCTTCTTGATCACCAACATCATCCTACAGACCACTATTCTATGCTGCCTGACTACACTTTCTCCTGCCACCACTTTACAGTCTCCAATCTCCTTCAGACTGGCCCTCCTGCATAGGATATAATCCACCTGTGTGCATCTTCCTCCACTCTTGTATGTCACCCTGTGCTCCTCCATCTTCTTAAAATATGTATTCACCACAGCCATGTCCATCCTTTTCGCAAAATCCACTATCATCTGACCTTCTGCATTCCTCTCCTTAATACCATACCTACCCATCATTTCCTCATCCGATCTGTTCCCTTCACCAACATGCCCATTGAAATCCACTCCAATCACTAGTCTCTCACCCTTGGGGACACTTACCACCACTTCATCCAACTCACTCCAAAATTTTTCTTTCTCATCCATTGCATGCCCAACTTATGGAGCGTATGCATTAACAACATTTATCATTACACCATCAATTTCCAGCTTCATAAACATCACTCTATCTGACACTCTCTTCACCTCCAAAACACTCTTGGCATACTGTTCCTTCAGGGTAACCCCTACCTCATTTCACCACCCATCCATCCCATGATAGAACAATTTGAATCCACCTCCTATACATCTAGCCTTACTCCCCTTCCATCTGGTCTCTTGCATGCCCAATATATCAACCTTCCTTCTCTCCATCATATCAGCTAGCTCTCTCCCTATACCAGTCATAATGCCAACATTCAAAGTTCCTACCCTAACTGCTACACTCCTAACTTTCTCTTCTCTTCTTGCCTTTGGGCATTCCTTCCCCCTTTTCTTCTCCTTTGGCCAACAGTAGCCCAATTTGACATCTGATGCAGCTGTACCAGAGATTTGCCAATGGGGAGATCCCACAGGGTCACCTAGTGGGGGATGCTGGATACGCACTGGAGCCATGGCTCATGATACCCATCAGAAATGCACACACTCCCAAACAAGAACTCCATAATGAGGCACATGCATAAACAAGAATCATAATGGAGCATGTGTTTGGGATGCTCAAGTCACGGTTCCAGTGCCTGGACACATCTGGTGGAGCCTTGCAGTACTTACCAGCTACATGTACCCAAATTGTCCTTGTATGTGCCATGCTACACAAAATGATCCTGTGGAAACAGCTGCAGCAGGAACAGCATGGGCAGGGCCACACAGCCTCCCACCAGTGCTAAGGCCTGCATAGGCACAGAGTGACCCGGAGGAAGAACAACCTGAGCCTGCCCCAGTAGGCAGAAGGAGGTGTGCCCAGTATGCCCTGGCCTTGACAAAGAGGCAACGCATAGCATATACACTGACATGGGAGGGACCCAGGGAATAACACCTCTCTCTGACTCTCACATACAGTAAAAGTGATGCCAAACATTACACTACCTGCGCCTAACCATGTGTAGGGAGTGTACTATGTGCATCTGACATAGGCAGCCCTGCAGCACCACCCTCAATACTGAAACACCCACAAGGTAAGTGACACATGCTAGTCGGGGGGGGGGGTCACATACCCAACACCAGTCACAGCCAGCAGGACAGGTGTAGACAAACACAAACAAAGGCTGTGCTATGGCCTCTGAATGAGGCCTATGGGTAGCCACCACCCCCAGGCCTACACAGACAGACTACAGCAGGTCAGGCAGTGGGATGTCAGTTCTTAAGGCTTAGCAGTCAGTAACTAATATGTAGGTAAGTAAAAGCTAAGATCTGTAGTACACTGGTATGCCTCTAGCCAGCATGATAGGTAAGACTACAGACTGAAATGGAGAACCCGACATACTAGTACAGTCCTAGCAAATGTGTACAAGTGTCAGGTGTGCTCCCCCCATCCTACGTAGAACTATAGTAACAGTCAGGTGTGCCCCCCCAATCCTGTGTAGAAATGTAGAAATAGTCAGGTAAGCCCCCCCATCTTACGTAGAAATATAGTAACAGTCAGGTGCCCCCCGCAATCCTGTGTAGTAACATAGAAATAGTCAGGTGTGCCGCCCCATCATACGAAGAAATATAGCAACAGTCAGGTGTGCCCCCCATCCTGTGTAGAAACGTAGAAATAGTAAGGTGTGCCCCCCATCCTATGCAGAAATGTAGTAGTAGTCCATGTCAAATGATCGACAGAGACCCTGCAGAGACAGCATGCTACCTGCAGATGTACAACACAAAGGTCAGCAATGCAGTACAAATTACCTGGACCCGATCCACACATGCAGTACAGATGGCAATGCTGGGCATGCCCACACACTTAGAGTAATGAAGGCGATGTCAGTCAACAACATAGTGAAAGGTTATACTGGGCATGCTCACACACTTAAACACATGAAGGCCATGTCTGCAAACACCAGTGGACCAGACATATTTGGCAACGACAGATGTTAGTGCAGACACTCTTCAGTATGCACCACACATGCTTTGCACACACAGTGGATAGGATTACAGGCATATATGTAAGGACAACACACTATAATAAGCCAAAAGTAGACATACATAGATGTTCGGAAGAGGGTGACTATGACAAGGAGCCATCCAGGGCTCTCCCATCCAGCACACAGCCAAAGGCCCACAACCACACAAGGGTGTGATGTCACACACTACAGACACTAGCCACCGGTAGCCGTCAGCAGTACAGATTATGTGGTGCACATGCCAGCTGTGCAACATGACTGTTCAAGGAAGTAGTCATCTAGCAGCTGTATATATGGACCTGTGGAATATGACCCAGGTTGTGCCTGCATGTGACGTGTCAACCCAGAGATGAATGGGTTAAGGCCCATGCACACACACTGCTCTCCCCATAGCCCCACTATGACAAGCCTGCTGAGGTCATCTACTGTGAAATAGACCTTAGGTGAGTCATATCCCAGTAATCTCTGTGGCATGTCCCATAACTGCGCACTGCTGTAGTGTGATAAACTAGTTAGGTAGGAGTTCTAACCCCAGCCTTGGCCACTGTGTATGCATGTGTGTGTCTGTCTGAGTAGAGAGCAATGCATTTTAGGCTGGTCACACTGCCTACAATTGCAATGCTCTACCCTGGTAAGGCTGCTGATGTCATCCACCTAGTAATACATCTCTGCAAAGGTTGTTCTCCAGTAATCTCCATGGCGCATCCCATAACTGCATGCTGCTGTAATGCTGTAAAGTAGTTAGGTAGGAGTACATGGCAAGTGTGTGTGTGTGTGTGTGTGTGTGTGTGTGTGTGTGTGTGTGTTTTTGTGTAGAGAGCAATGCTTTTTAGGGTAGTCACACCCCCTACAATTTAAATGCACTGCTTTGGCAAAGCAAATGATGTCATCCACTAAGAAATACACCTCTATGAAGGATGTAGCCCAGTAATCTCCATAGCACATCCTGTAACTGTGTACTGCTGTAGTGTAATAAAGTAGGTAGGTAGCTGTTCTTCTGCCAGACATGGCAAGTGTGTGTGTCTGTCTGACCCTGTCTCTGTAGAGAGCAATTCTTTTAGGGTAGTCAGACTCCATACAGTTTGTATGCTCTACTTTAGCAAAACTTCTGATATCATCCACCTAGGCATACACCTCTGTGAAAGATGTAGCCCAGTAATCTCCATAGCATGTCTTATAACTGTGTACTGCTGTAGTGTGATAAAGTATGTAGGTAGCTGTTCTACCCTCAGACATGGCAAGTGTGTGTGCCTGTCTATGTAAAGAGCAATGCTTTTAAGGTAGTCACACTCCATACAGTTTGTATGCTCTACTTTGGCAAAGATTCTGTGTGTGTGTGCGTGTGTGTGTCTTTTATGGTGGCCCTATATCACAATGCCCACTGTTCAGGGATACCAGATGTGAAATAGCCAAGAGGCTGGGGTGCAATCCCATATCCATACACATGACATCACGGCCAGGCAATCACAGGTAGCAACCCCAGTATTACCCAAAGCACACTCTCACCCCATGTCACATACACACACACACACACACACACACACACACACACACACACACACACACACACACACACACACACACACGCCGATGCAACAGCCAATATGTGTGTAGTACACTGCATATTGGCAACTGATAGTAGCTATTGAGTGATTGCAGTGGCCTACAGAGGGCATGCCATCCTGTCCATCTGTCCAATAGGCACATACATGCAGACAGTGCACCTTCCCCATGTTCCCCACTGGACACCTGCAACACCTGTGGTGCCATCACATGTGACCCACAAAGGACATACCATGCCTGACAACATGCCCTGTATGGACAGATGCCACCAACGCCAGGGAATGCTGGTAGCATGCTATCAATGTAGGTGCATGGTTAACCTGCTGTCCATTACCAGCTCCTGCCAAAGGTGGCCACGAGTGGCACATCTGATGATAATCTGTGTACACAATATTGGCCCGACACCCCAGGTACAATTCTACATGTAACTGTACATGCATGTGGGAGGTGTGCACATCCCAGGCACTGTCCATGTCATGGACTAAGGAACACACACATGGCAGGCAATGCACAGCATTGGCCACACGCAATAGCCACCAAGGTGACTGAATGGTGGATACAATACCCACCTGTGTGGGCAAATGCAGAAACCACAGGTCTGAACCACAGTGCAGACCATTGTCATGTAGCCTGATGCCAAGGTATACCCATCACCTAGCCTTGTATAGCCATCTGCCACAGTCAACCACCACATACCTGTGCAGAAATGCACACATGCATGTCAGTACTGGCACCCTGTGTGTTTGTGTGTGTGTTGTATTATGCGTAAGACCACATCAACACTCACTACAACCCCCAGGGGCAAACTGACGCATGCTGTCTGAAGTCAGACACCACCCCATACCCTTCGCCCATACAACCTCCATATGACCAGTGTGGTGCATGTGATACCTGCACAGTGATGTGTTGTGTTAATCCCACTACTGATGGGTGATAATCCTGGCCCTTCCAAGTGTGTCAATGTGTGTGTGTTCCTGTGAGAGTGTGGCTGTGTTGACGGTGGCACCTGTTCATGTGGACAGGCATGTGTACATCACCTACAGTATGACTACCATCCCTGCTGCATATGTCACTCACCATCACATATATATTCTGAATGCTCCACAGCAAAGAACTCATGTGGCACATCCAGTAACTGCACAGACCTATGATAGCATTACATAGTCATCAGGGGTTTGATATCCTGTGCTGGTAGGTGTATGACACAAACATGCTTAGGTTTTACTCTCCCACCCCTCCCTGACTTGTCCCAGCCACTGTCTGCCTCTCCTATTCCCTCACTGGTGGATGTGGAGACCTACACCTGCTTTGTTTAGACAGCAGCATGTGTATTTTAAGTGATGCTCATGATCAGCTGATGGCCTCTGCACGAATTGCAGCCCTTCCCTAGCTGATTGCATGTGGAACAGCTGTGGGAACATTCCCATAGCCAGTTGCATGGAAACACACCCCAATATGTAGGAAACATCATGTTAGTGTTGGCCCTTTTCATTCATTGTGAGCAGGAACTAGATCTGTTGTTTGGCAAACAGCATCTCAGATGGATTGGTGATTTACCTCTAACAACATACACTGTGGAAACAGGCCAACACATAGGAGGGGGATGTGCCTGACCTGACTACAGACTGTAAGTGCTGCTATACTGCATTTGGAGTAATGTTGGTTTAACAGTGTGTGTGTTGATATGGCTGTCCTACATGTCTCAATACTTGCCATGTCAGTTCTATGTTTATGAGGAATCCCCATCTGCAGGGTCATCTGCAGACTGGGCAGTGTGTTGTGCCTTTGGTGTCATGTGTTACCCATGGAGCATCTATCTGTGGACTGCAGAAAGTAGTGTGAGGATTGCAGCTTGTAGATGGTGAAAGCTGTGACAGTTACTGACTTCATATCCCTCATAGGACATATGTTGCAACAAACCCTGTTACAACAGTACATGTATGAGGTTATCACAGCAAGATGTCAATATTGGCCCTGTGTATGTGCTTCCAGCCCCAACTCTGTCAACCTTTGCACATATGCTGTGCATGCAGAGTTGCATATGTACTGTACACCATAATTAGTGTCATCATATCTGATAACAAGCCAGTGAGATATCAGACCACTACACATGTTATGTACAGTGGGGGTTATAGTTGATGACATAACCTGGACATACTGTGGTTGTTTGTACAGTACTGAGGTCTGTGTACTTATGGTGAATGTTGACAGTGTGTGTATTGTTAATATGTACCTTGGCCTGTGTACAGACTGTGGTAGTTGTCATCGTCCTAGGTCCCATCCTATCTGATGTTACATGCTGCTCCACTGTATGTTACTGTATTGGCTTACATGTTTGTAGGGTCATTCACACACATGTCCCATACCACAGTCAGCCATCAGACCAAACTGTGTTGTGGCCCAGTATATATAGGGATAGTGTGTGAGTGGCACATATGAGGATAGTGTTGAACAGATAGCCCATATACTGTAATAGTATGCTAGCTTGCCATATGTGGCTGTGGCTCTGTTCTCATTGGTTGTGGTTATGCACTTTCACACAGGTGTATCTTACCCTGTGCTGTGACATGCCTGTACAGCCTGCTATATATGCAGGTACATGTGCATTCCCCCATAGGAGATGTAGGCCACTGTTGAGCCAGTGTGCCTGTAGCCTGCATAGTGCATTGTTAAAATGCCTAGCAGCTTAGTGTACTTACCCAGTGAGATGTCATGTGCAGATACTTGCCGGAAGTACTGCTGCCAGGCCTCCCTTAACAGTCATGTATGTCAAACAGAGCAGTGGGATGCTGTACAGATGTATGTCAATATCTAGTGGGTAGTATGTGGCCATGGCACCCCTGTACCAGTGGGTATTACGTGTCAGGCCAGACAGGTGTGTGTGAATGCATAACCTATGGTGGCATAAGTAGACCAATTGTTATGTGTTATACTCATCTACATGGCTGTTAGCATCCATGTTGTCAGGCATGGTACACATGTTTTGCACTATGGGTTCTGTTTATACCTCTGGACTGTACAGAGTGTGTCAGAATGTCCACACATATTGGCCAATATCTCTGCTGCAGTCAACAGGGGCTGTACATGCAAGCAGTGGTACTTTACTATGATGCCCTTAGAATGTCTGTCTGTAGCCAATGGCACACATGTAGAAAGCAGATGTGACCCCCCCCACCCCACACATACCATGTCTGTGAAAACAATCCCAATTACAGTAGCAATAGTATTTAAAACTGTAATTGTACAAAAATAAAGGTTTCCCATTCCTGCAACCTGTGTGTGGTGTTATTTCCTATGACCTCTCAGTGGGTATATGTTGCAGGCAATGATTGATTGTCATTTGTATGGGTGGCCCATACAGTGTCCAATTGTTCAGGTGTGAACTGTAGGCATAGTGGCTGTTCCATAATTTGTGCGCCTCCTACATATGTATCTTACTGTACATATCTCTGCGTGTAAATGTGTAGTCACATGTATATCTATATATATATGTAAATATAAATATATATGTATATCTATATCTATATCTATATATATGTGTCTGTGTACATGTATCCTGGGGATGTTGATAGCTTCCACATTTTCCATTTTCCATGGGAGCCAGCTGTACTGCATGTTATGTTACCAATACTGGCCTGACATTATACAGGTGGGATATAGTACTGTAAACATCCTGTGCCCATGTCATGGCAGGTCCTGGTTATGGGATCTGCAACACTTGGTTGTGTATTGCAGGGTGGATGTGTTTGGCTGGGGGGGGGTTGCCAATTACTACAATACTTATATTGTTTTGGGCCTCCCAACCCCATTAACTGTGCATGTGGACATATGTGTTTCTGTTAATCTACCATTGCTATCTACGGATGTATGCCCATATGTACCTATATCGGTATATATATTTGCTTATATATTTCTAACTATGTCCGTATATTCCAATGGAGATATATATCTGCATACATATATGTAACCTGCTGTGTATATGTGGACATATAGGTGTTGTCATATACATGTGTAGATGCCGGCATTTTCATGTATATATGTTCATATATATCTATATCTATGTATATATTTCAGACTGTTTATATATATATATATATATATATATATATATATATATATATATATATGTAGTATCTGTTTAGATATGGATATAATTACACACACACACATACATCTAGATGTTGGTATACATTCTCTGCACTGTTGCATGACTGGGTTGGATGTTATGTTACTGACAACATCAGATTTATGTATATCTGGCATGGCTTAGTGGTAAATCACTTTGTGTATGGTGTGCATGGTCTTGGATTCAAGCCTTGAAGAGGCTGTTTATTTTGTTGCTGGGCAGAACACGGGCCATTGGATACAGACTAATTAAGGTACTTTAAAGCAGTCCATCTTCATAAGACAATAATTTAGTTATCAAGAGGGGAACCTGTAGTGCCATGTGTATACCAGGTTCGTGTGTTTAATTTATACCTAAATTAGACATTCCTATTAGAGTTCATGTGCATACTGGGCGCCCTTGTATGCCATGTATGCTTTGCGATACCTACAAATAAAACCATTAGTGTAAACAAAGTCACCCGTGAAGTCTATTGTTATTACCAGGGAAACATTCGTCCCATGCGGGACAACCCAAAAATTGGGGGATATACTTTCCGCTAAAACCAGGTCTGCAACGGTATGCATGGCTGTGTTCATATGTGCATGGACTACAGCGTGTGGCAGACCTAGGATATTTGGGTTGGGACAATGTACATGATGAGTCCTGAGGGGAGGAGGAGTGGAGGGTGGGCAAAGTGTGGTGGTGTGGTTGCTACAAGCCAGTAACCAGAGAAGGGATGGTGGCTGTGTGTGTGCAGTGGAGAGGGGGGGACTGTGGGTAAAGTAAAGTAAATATGGGTCGAGGAGAGGCTGGGTTGGATGGGCCTATACTGGCCAGCCCACCTAGTGGGTGGGGGAGAGTGGAATGGGATATAAAAATGTGAAACATAACAGAGGAATAATGTAAATCCCTATTTAAATACAACACTTAAAATAAATTAAACTTGGTAGTGTATTGCAGGGCGGACGTGTTTGGCTGTGGGGGGTATGCCAAGTCGTACGAGACTTATATTGTTTGGGGCCTATCAAGCCCATTAACGGTGCATATGGACATATATGTTTCTGTTAATCTACCATTGCTATCTACAGATGTCTGACCATATATACCTCTATGGATATATATTTGCTTACATATTTATAACTATGTCCATATATACCTATGGAGATATATATCTGTGTACATGTATGTAACTTGCTGTGTATATATGGACATATAGGTATTTTCATATATATGTGTAGATGTCGACATTTGCATGTATATATGTTCATATGGGAGCGCTACAGAATCCGGAAAGACCAAAATCCTGAAGACCAAAATCCTGAGACCAAAATCCTGAAAGTTCAAAATCCTGAAAACTCAAAATACTGAAAACTCAAAATCCTGAAAACACACACAATACCAACACTTACTATATTCCAGCACAAGTACATACAGAAACAAATAAAACACAAACTTTATTACTGTTCTCCAAGTATAAGCAGGGTGGCAGGTCACCCTGCACCCCCACACCCCCTGCTACTTAAGTATATCAACTCCAAGATTGCACTTAGTGTAGTGAAGTGCAGTCTTGGAGTTGACATATTTAAGTAGCAGGAGGTGTGGGGGGCGCATCCCCCCACATGGGTGTTGCAGGGGGGCATGCCCCCTGCATATAGTTGAAGGGTAATATGTTTCTGTATGTACTTGTGCTGGAATATACTAAGTGTTAGTATCCTGTGTGTTTTCAGTATTTTGAGTTTTCAGAATTTTAAACTTTCATGATTTTGGGTCTCAGGATTTTGGTCTTCAGAATTTTGGGCTTTCAGGATTTTGTAGCGCTCCCCTTCATATATATATGTAAATATATACGTATATATTTCTGAATAATTATATATATATATATATATATATATATATATATATATATATATTTATGTATTACTACATATGTAGATATGTTGTATCTGTTTACATATTTACACACACACACATACAGCTAGATGTTGGTATACATTCTCTGTACTGTTGCATGACTGGGCTGGATGTTATGTTTCTGAGAACATCAGCTTTATGTATATCTGGCATGGCTTAGTGGTAAATCACTTTGTGTATGGTGTGCATGGTTCTGGGTTTGAACCTTGCAGAGCCTGTTTGTTTTGTTGCTGGGCAGAACACGGGTCGTTGGATAAAGACTTATTAAGGCACTTAAAAGCAGTTGTATGCAGGTTTGCATGGAGCCAAGCACTGCTAACTTGCTGTTACAGTTTCTTATACTCAGTTAGCTTCCACACTGCTTAATCTGTGTAGGCAGTGCTTATCCCCGTGCAAACGCACATCAACATGTGTACTAGTGCTTACATATGCTTACCATTGCTTAGTTGGGATTACACCTGGTTACTAGTGCATTATGTGTTATGACATTGCTACTTTACATGTGCATTTCCTGCAGTACTCTAACTCATACATATGTGTTATTT
This sequence comes from Protopterus annectens, assembly GCF_019279795.1. Classification (NCBI taxonomy): domain Eukaryota; kingdom Metazoa; phylum Chordata; order Ceratodontiformes; family Protopteridae; genus Protopterus; species Protopterus annectens. The sequence continues at coordinate 417,474,677 of NC_056745.1, read as the reverse complement.
AGTGGGTTTTGCAACAAAACTATTGGTTATAACATGCTTTGCCATGTAAAATAGACTGTGTTGCAGTGGGACTCGTACTGCTCGCTAGGAGAATGCTCTGCCCACTACACTATTGCTTACATCCTCAAGGCGGTCCTATTAGAACTGCTCCATCCAACACCAGCACACCTCGACCCATAATTTCATACCCATCGTTTCTCCCCCCTGCTGCATCCTTTCTCTGGGTGCAGGTCGAGTATTACCACACCACTTCACACTGCCCAGTCTCCACTTCTTGGGACCCATCACGTACGTTGTCTCAACCCAAGACTAATCAGGCTTTCCCAACCTTGTAGTCTGAGAACATATGTGCCCTGCTGTGTGCATCTTTGGCAATGGAAAAGAACCCAAACACCCATCAATTTATGGGTTGTCCTGCCAGGGATGTTCCTGTCTTTGTTTCTAGATTAGACTTAGCGGGTTGACAATGTTTTTCCCACTGGTAGTATCCTGCCTGTTATTTGGGAAGCAGTGGTTTGTTTACTTTTTTTGTTTGTTTGTTTGTATGTTTCACCTGTTTGGCTGGGGGGGTGGATATTGGTACATGTAACACATATGTTGATTTAGCCCCCTCACACCCACTGGCGGTGCCTGTGGTCATATATGTCATTCTTATGTGTTTTATTATATCTATAGTTATATATCTGTGTGTGTGTGTGTGTGTGTGTGTGTGTATATATATATATATATATGTATATATATATATATATATATACATATATATATATATATATATATATATATATATATATATATATATATATATATATATATAGACACACACACACATATATATATATATATATATATATATATATATATATATATATATATATATATTTACACACACATATATATATATAGGCATACATATATATATTGCTGTATATATATATATCTCACGACATATAGATCTATAGATGTATGCATATGTATATATCTATATGTGGATATTTATATATATATATATATATGTATGCATAGATATAGATATCTATATATATATATATATATATATATATATATATATATATATATATATACATATGTATTACAGAGAGGGTGAGGTATATATCTATTTAGTTATAGATAGATAGATATACACACACACATGCATCTACATGTATAGATACATTTCCTGTAATGTTGAATGGTATTGCTGGATGCTATGTTTGTGGAAACATCAGGGTTATGTATGTCTGTGGTGGTTTAGTGGTAAATCACATTGGCTGTGGTACACAAGCTCCTGGGTTCAAGCCTTGCAGAGGCTGTTTATTTTGTTGCTGGGCAGAACAAGGCCCGTTGGATATGGAGTGACTGAAGCACTTTTAAGCAGTTGTCAGCTGGTTTGCACAATGGTAAGCACTGCTAACTTCCAGTGACATCCGCTTACACATGGTTAGCCTCAATATTGCTTACTCTGTGTAAGCACTGCTTACCGTTGTGCATACAGACTTACACCTGCTTACTAGTGCTTATTTATCCTTACTACTGTTATATTTTAGACAGTAATAGTCTAATGCTTCTTGGGGAGGTGGAGAATTTGGCGTATGTATGGGGTCATCATTCACTACACAGCTTACTACTCCAGTTCACAAGTATATGTTATTTATTAGGTTATACAACTAAATATATTGATCATAACAGTGATTTGAAATGGAAATGGAATGTACTGCAGTGGGACTTGAACCGGATTGACTGCTCGTGAGGCGAACGCTGTGGCCACTACAGTATTGCTGTACTGCTTCATTTGTATATATCTTGCTTTTTATCCTCTTTTTGCTATTTAAGCTACATTAAGCATAGCTAAGCGATGGGCAAACCCGCACACCTACGGTTAAACTTTACCCATTTCATTAACAATAAATATATTTTTTTATTTTTTTATTCACTATTGCTCTTATACATGTGGGGGGATATTGCTGGGGGTATGCGTACATCTATGGGTGGTCTCGCTCATTGTTTACTACCTTTCTGCAGTCCTTCATTGCAGGGGCGTGTATATTCTGAGAGCTCTGCTCTCAGACATGCCCTCTGTACTCATACACACTCCATATAGGATTAGGAGCTCAGGCAGCATGCCTTCATTACTATGCATGGTGCTGTGCTGTCCTGCTTCTAAATGGTCACCCAAGCTAGTCCTGCATGGAGGTTTTCTGAATCCGGGGGAAATTTTTTTTTTACAGTGGGTTAAGGAATCCAAATATTCCCTGTTCTGGCATGTATATACATGGAAATATTTACATAGATGTTTTTTTCACCCTGCATAGACTAACAATAATGCATAAGAAAGATGAAATGAAATGCTGGAGATGTGGTCACCCTGATGCTGACTGGATCTATATGGTTATTAATTGCAAAATAATTTCCCCATTTTGGTTAGACTTTAAATATCTTTGTAAAACTCTGTGGAATGACAACTGTATAATTTCTGACTCCCTTATCCTTTTCAGTGTTCCTGTTCCTGATGTCATTTTTAAAAAACATACATTTTTATTATGGTCTAGCCTCTCTATAGCAAGGAAAATTGTTACTAAAACTTTGAATTCCCAATTTACTCCTGTCTTTTCAAGCTGAATTTATTCATCTTGTGAAAAACATTTGTAAGAATGAGATTGCTACTATAAAAGCAAGGACTAACAACACAACTCCTCACTTAACTGCTTGGACAAAATTGTCTAATTTGTTAGAGAAATTTATTTTTATTTTTATTTATTTTACATTTGTTGACCAGGCTAGTCTAACTGGATATATGTCCATTTTCAGTAGAGGCCTGGGGAGATAAGCTCCAAGACATGATAAAATACAAATACAAGTACAAACAACAAAAAGTAAATATTGTAATAAAAATAGCAAATATAATAAAAATAATCAAACAATGGTAACATATGCAGTAAAGCATAGAGGTTAGCACAGGGTGTACAAAGAGGGCAAGAGTCATAAACAGTGCAAATAGAAGGTACAGATACATCATACAGGTAAAGTCAATAGTAGAGAAAGGAAGTTAGTTGTGTAGTGATGTTACTAAGGATTTACTTAAAAAAGAGGTATGCAAATATGATAGAAATAGTGTAAAAAAGGGAGACACGAGAAAAACAAAATAAGAAGGAATATGTAACAATGGATACTAAGTACAGGATAGGCAAGGTCAAGTTTGAAGAGATAGATGACTAGTCTGGTTTGGTACAGGGACATAGCCAGTATGATTTGAGGTAAAGTTTAAGTCTGTTTTTGAAGAGTGATAAGGAGGTGAGTGAGGAGAGGTCATTAGGGAGACGATTCCAGGATTTACCTACAGTATTAGAGAAGACAGAATCCCCAGCCCTGTTATTAGATTTAGAGGAGTGTATAAGAAGTTTGTGTGATGAGCGTAAGGACTTCAGATTTTTATAGGGGGTGATGAGGCTAGATAAAATAGGAGTATTAGAAGGTTTGTAAAGAATGTTGTGGGCAATGGTTAGTTGGGGAAATTTAATCAAGTGTTGTAGTTCTAACTATCCTAGCTGATTTAGATTTATACAATGGTGGGTTCTAAATGGGTTGCCTCTTGCAAATCTTGCAATGTTATTATAGGACAATTCCAATTTGCTGAAGTTAGTCTTGGATAGATTAGTAAAAATTGGTGAGGCATAAAGAAGTGTAGAGATCAAATGAGTGTGAGCTATAGTAGTTTTGGCAGTAGGAGAAAGGAAGGGTTTAATCCTATAGAGAGTGCCAATTTTTTTGTTGACAGTCTATAGCATTGTTGATATGGATGTCGAAGTTCAGATTATTGTCGATGGTGACACCTAGTAGTTTGGTGGTAGAGACTGGAGATATTATAGTACCATTGGTGGATGTCACAGAGAAATGAAGAGGAGAGGACTTTTGAGTAGGAGTGAAGAGGAGGAGTTTGGTATTCTTTGGGTTCAAAAGGAGGCAATGCTGAGTGAACCATTGTTCAACTATACTGAATACCTTCTGGGTGAGAGAGTGAAGGTCATGGGAGGATGTAGCTGAGCATAGTAGTGTGGAGTCGTCAGCATATCATATGCAAGTGGCTTGGGGGATAGCTAGGTGAAGGGCATTTATAAATATGAAGAAGCGGAGAGGTCCTAGTATGGACCCCTGAGGGACACCTAAGGTAACAGGTAGATGGGTGGATAGAGTGTTATGCCATAGTACTGCTTGTTGTCATTTGTCAAGGTAGGATTGGAACCATTTTATGGAACGTGGGTCTAATGACAGAGATTTTAGTATGCTTATGAGAATCTGGTGGTTTACCATGTCAAATGCTTTAGACAGGTCAATAAATAGAGCAGAAGAAAGATGATTCAGGTTTCATTGCTTGTTAATGTAATCAGTAAAGGAAAGGAGGGCAGTGGTAGTGCTGTGTGAGGGTCTGAAACCATGTTGACAGTTGGAAAGTAAATTGTTTTCAATTAATTGGTGGAGTAATTGCCTATGGATACATTTCTCCATAATCTTAGCTAAAGGAGAGAGTAGGGCAATGGGGCAATAGTTTGATAGCTCAGTGGAGTGTCCACCTTTATGCAGGGGGATAATATGGGAGACTTTCCATAAGGTAGGAATGTGACCTTCACTAATAGTTCTATTGATCAGTATGGAATTAGGGTAGGCAATAGCCTTGGATGATATCTGTAGAAATTCAGAAGGCAGTAGGTCTGCAGAAGGAGAGCATGGTTTCAGTTTATTCAAAAGGTTTTGAATAAGTGTGGTTGGGACAGGTATGAACTGAAAAGGAGGGGGTGGGGTTGATGTGTATGAAGGTAGTGTGAAGGTATTAGGTGATAGTTGACTAGCTAGTGCTTGGATAGAATCTATAAAGAAGGTATTGAAGGTATTAGCTGTATGGATGGGGTTTTTCTGGTCTATATTTTGAGGGTTTGGTGTAGTGGATCGACCTGGGTGGAGTAACTGTTTAATGCTAGCCCAGAATTTCTGTGGGTTGTTGTGATTAGGTTGTTGAAATTGTAAGTAGTAGTTTTGTTTGTCAGAAAGTATGGCCTTCTTAGTGTGATTTCTAAGTTGTCTAAAGGTTTGTTGGTCTACAGGGTTTTTAGCCATTCTCCATTTGGCCCAATATTTATTTCTGAGATGAATTTTGTGTTTGGTTTCGTTGGAAAGCCATGGGGCAGAATTGGCCTTAATTCTAATAGATCTGGTTGGAGCGTGGTTACTGAGAATGGCAAGGAAGGTAGAATTAAAGAAATTAATGGCTTCATCTAAAGGAAGGTGTTTTAAGGGAACCCAATTGCATGCTCTTAGTTCCATTTGGAATAAATCAGGGTTAAATTTCTTTTTGGATCTAATAATTCTGACAGTGGTTAGAATGGGAGTGTTGGCTTTATGCCTGATGAAGTAGGTTAGTGAGTGGTCACATATCATCAGGGAGTGTTCCAGAATTATAGTAGTGAGTATGATTGTTTATAAGAATCCAGTCTAGTATGCTTGCTTTCTTGTTAGCTTTATTTATTCTGGTGAGTGAGGTAATGGTTTGAGAAAAAACATATAGGTTAATGTGGATGGTAGGAAGGCTGGTACAATAGGAATTCCAATCCAAATTTATATCGCCTAGGATTATGTGTTTTTTGAGGCAGGTGTTGGGATAGCCAGCAAAGGATATTTTCCTTGGTGGCTATGTTATTTCCAGGTGGCAGATGCATACAGATAATATAGATTGATTTAGCATTGTTAAGTTCAACTTTAGATATGAGAATCTCACCATGGGAATCTAGAGGTAGATTACAGTCATATGTGTTTAATTGTAAGCCAGTTTTAAATAGAATAGCAACCCCACCACCTTTCTTAGCTACTCTGTCAGTTCTTAGGATACTATATCCAGGTGGGATAATTTCATTATCTTTGATGGCAGGTTTTAACCATGTTTCTGTTAGGCAGATAATGTCAAAGGAGTACACTTCTAAGAGAGTTTGGAGTTGAGTTACTTTGTTGTTAATACTACGTATATTAAGATGATCTAGTAGGAGGGAGTTAGATGGTTTAGCAAGGGGGGTAATTGGATGATTGATTATGGTTATGGAGAGAGATAGGGGTTGCTGTTGAGCCAAGGTTAGGATGAATATCACCGTCCTTTAATGTGAGGAGTTGTCTTAGATAGCTTAGGTTAGGGAACTTGCTGTATGGAAATAACACTCTCCTGAGATGTAGTGAATTATATTTAATGTGTAGTGTTCTATGATACATAGCAAGTAGGTAGCTGGGTGAGCATGTTATGTTTGCATGGTTATGTAGGTGTGGTAAGGGTTGAGAGTTGGTTTGTTGATTGGGCTAGTCAGTGTGTGGAGATATTGGGTGCTCATACGAGGAGAGTAAATAGGCAAAGGTTAGAAGTGGTAATGGTAAAAGAGTAAAGCAGAGTAGAATCAGAAAAGGGATGGTTGGATTAGCCATTGGGAAGGATTAGCTATTTATTAAATATATATGTAGAGATGGAAGTATTTAAGGTGAGAGTGTGTAAAGATTGGAGGGTGTGGTAAGTATGGAGTGGAGTGGTAAAGAGATGGGAGATAAGAGAGAAGTTGGCCAATGGTAAATGTGTTGAGGTTAATGGGAAGAGGAAGAGGTGTGGTTAGAAAGTATAAGAGTAGGACCCCTGGGGTGTGTGGGAATTGCGGGTAGGGAGGGAAGCGGAGTGAGCAGGGCGAATGGAGCGGATTAGAGACAAGGAGAAGGAAGAAGGCAAGACTGTGAAGAAACAATCAGTGGTTAGGTAAGTGAGATCAGAGGTAAGGAAAATATAGAGGATTTAGCACTTGTTTAGTGTAGCTGTTAGTAAGGTAAAAACAGAGATGGTCACAGAGATAGGAGGCTAGAGGCAGGGAATTAATGAATCCTTTGGAGAGGATTCAATATATAAGTAGCTTAGGGGATAAAAGTCAATACTTAAGCAATAGGTATGTACTGCCACCTAGAGGACAAGCAGTAGATGACAAGAGCACTTAGAGCAGAGTAGGGGAAGTTAAAAAGTAATTAAGAGCCTAATAATGGGGTAAAAAGAAGTCCGCAGAAAGCTGCTAGCAATGGAGCGCAGGGCTAAATACAACATTGAAAGGTTACAATGACATGCCCTTTAGGATACATACACTTTAGGCCGATGTCATAGGACAGGCAAAGGAAGTTGAGAGAACAGTGGAGGATCCTTCCATGGAGGTTCTTTTTTTCTGTCGGGAAGCCAGGAATATCAGGAATGGTGGGAGGCTTCAGGTTAGGTTATGCACTGTAGACTAACACTGGCTGAGGCACATAATTGCTCACAACATTTCTTATGAAGTTCAGGGCCTGCTTTGCGAATGGACCTTGGAACATGAACATCTTTGCTTATTTTGGAGTAATATGGAAGTTGAAAAACAGCACCTTGTAGGCTGCTACTACAGCTTGCTACCACAGAGAAAATGTAGCGATGCCTTCCCACTACTACGTGTTCTCCTATGTACATTGCTTTTTTGGTTGTTATGGACCTTGTGTATAGTTTGTTTTTTTTTCTTGTTACTATACTGTAAAACATTTTGAAGAAAAAAAAAAACAAGTATATATCCAGAATCAAATGACATTTCCTCTTATCATTGAAAAGAACCTCTCTTCCGCTTCTGAGATGGTCCAGGCATAAAACAGTGATGGGACAAAAATTCATATTGCCCCCAAGAATTCCTGTTTACATATCTGTTCAAAAGATAGGATGTTCCTCTTAACTAGATTGCTACTCTGTCCCCCTCCTATTCTTAACATGCTCTCATAGAGGAGGAACTGAATCTGTACTCCTGGTCTATATTAGCATTCTGCATTTCTTCCTCTAGTTACCCTTTCCACTCCCCTTTTGCACACGTTTTAGTCCTCTCCATATTAGTTTCCTCATGCATCCAAACATTAAACCTTTGTGATTCACTTACCCATATGTGACCTTCCTCCATCCTAAATGTTAATACCCCTCACTACTTGCAGCCTAGAACTATAATTTTCCTTGCCCTACACACCACCATTTGCACCTCAGTCCTTTCTATTTGGTGCCTCCTGACTCCCTAAGCAAAACTGAAAACAAATGAAAAGCCTCCAAATCTTCCCCTCTCTTACTCATATACATTTAGCCCATGAATTTCCCCCCTCTAACCTCTATAAAGTTTTTCACATCTTAAGCATGGTCCAACAAACCTTCCTTGTTACAGGATGCCCTCTCAATGTATACATATTATACATTCCTACTTCCTCATATTTTCAACAGACTACCTGCTACCTGTCTCTTAATCTTCACTGAGGTCCTATATGATCTGGAGAAGAGCCCCATTTTCTGATCAACTACAGGTCCTGTCAATTGAAGGCTTTTCCTGCTTCCAATGCCTCCTTGTGTCCCCCTTTCCCCTGCCCTGTCACCACATTCCATAATCCATTTATTTCTGTCAGAGGACTGCGTAATGGTTAAGGTGTTTACCTTAGAAACACAAGGTGCAGGGTTTGATTCTCACATGGGGTAATTGGCTAGGCTTAAAATGGTCCCTGAGGATAGTTAGCCTAGTACTAATCTATGAATCTCTTCCTTCCATTTTTCTCTCTTTTTCAGATCCTTGCATATGACTCTTTTTACCCTCTTTCACTTTTCTGTTCTTCTGCAAACTCTTCCTACAAACTCTTCTCCCTGTGCTTAGCCCCATTTTGCTAATCTCTGCCCTATTTAACATTCAGTCTCCCTCTGGCAATATGTGTTTCACTGCAATTTTCTGAAGGGAGTCAACCCTCTCTTTTTCATTTCACCTCATATCAACAGTTTCCCTTCTCCCCTTCCTTTGTCACATTTGGATACTATCTAACCAGTAGTCATTACACCCTTTTATAATCTAAGCCCTTAATGAGATACTCACACACAGACACACACACACACACACACACACACACACACACACACACACACACACACACACACACACACATGCACACGCACATGCACACGCACGCACACGCACACACACATATCACTCCCTCCCAACTGCCCAGTCTCTTGTTCATTTCCTTTGCTGTTCTATTTCTCCACCTGCCTAATCACCCCACCATATCTTTCAAAAGTCCATCTAATACTACTGTCTTCCTCCCCCATTAATGTTCCAGCATGTTAATTGCTACTGCATACCTTCTGAAGTCTGGCAGGTTCCATCCTCCAATGTTCATACTCAACCTCCCATTCATTAGTTTCTCCCATTTCCCTCCACATACAAATATGCCACTAACTGTTTGAGTGTTATTTATACTTTATTTTGTGGTTAATTAGGCAGATATTGTAACAGGTCAGTGGGAGAATCATTATATGGTTTATCCCTGTCTGACCTCTTGAAGAAGGTACTTTTCCTGACCATCTGTCCAGTAGCTTGACTATCTGCTTCCTTAGTCCAGTCCAGTTTTTCCACTATCACCTGCCTGTCAGGTGTACCTCTATACTTAGATTCTTATCTCCAAGAAGAAGAAACTGTTGCAAAAGAGAGTAAAATCCCATGAGTGGAGGAGCTCCCTGATCAGCCTCAGTAAGACGCTGAGATCCCTTATAAGATCCTCCAAAGCTAGCTATGAAAACAAAATCACCACTAATTCTAAGGACAACCACAAAGCATTTTATAGCTATGTCAAGCATCAAGATGGAAACATCCAGATCTTCTCTGAGTTACAGCACAAGGGCATGACAATTAGAGAACCAACTGATATTGCCAACATCTTGACAGATAGGTTCAGTGCTAACTTTACCCCCGTCACCCCCTAAAGGGCCCATATCCATACAGGAAGAATGCAGAGTCCCTGTAATCACAACTACGCAAGTAAAAGCTGCACTCTCTGAAGTCAAAAACACAGCATCCATGGGACCGGACAACATCCCAGGCTGCGTTTTACATGAACTTCAAAATGAACTGTCTCCCCACTTAAGCACCATGTTCAATAATAGCCTCGCATCAGGCTTTGTGCCCACTGAATGGCGGACAGCAACAGTTATTCCACTCCACAAAGGGGGAGCCACCACTGATCCCAGAAACTATCAACCTATTAGTCTGACATGCCTGGTCTGCAAAACCATGGAACATATTATCATGGAACTCATTAACAAAAGACATTGGTAACCTCCAAACTCTGGATCCCACCCAGTTCGGGTTTGTGAAAGGCAGATCATGCCTCCTGAACATGATCGACTTCTTTGAGGCAGTCACCAAAGCCGTAGATGCGGGTAAGGTGGTTCACACAGCCTATCTTGACCTCGCAAAGGCTTTTGACACCATCCCCCATTCTGGAATTATAGCTAAACTCATTAAACTAGGTATAAATCCCTACATCATAAGATGGGTTGCCAACAGGCTCACTAACAGAACTCACACTGTAAAAGTTGCAGACTCCAAATCTGACCTCAGTGACAAGTGGAGTACCACAGGGTTCCATCCTGGGACCTCTCCTGTTTGGTATCTACTTCTCTGAAGTACAGGCTAACACAGAAGGCCTCTGGCTAATGAAGTTTGCAGATGACTGCAAACTAGAAGGGCCTCGCTGAAACAGATGCCTGGTGTCAGAGCCATGGCCTCAAGCTTAATGCCAAAATGTGCAGTGTCATCCCCTTTGGTAAAAACTCTGTACCCATGAACTACCACATAGGCAGCAATCTACTTAACACCGAATGTGTGATAAGAGACCTTGGGACCCAAGTGGACAGTAGTCTCTCCTTTGATAGTAACATCACCACAGTAGTCAGGAAGTCCTTCTACATGACACACCTCATCATAAAAGGGTTCTCATCCAGGAAAAAAGAGGTCATTGTTCCTCTCTACTCAACACTCATTAGACCCATTATAGTGTACAATGCCCCTTTTGGAATGTACCTCACAAGACATCTGCAGCAGCTGGAAAGGCCACAGAAGTACCTCACAAAGAGGATTACTGGCCATAAACAAATGCCCTACATTGACTGTCTCAAAAAATTCCAACTTTACTCCGTAGCACATCGCCTACTCTGAGATGATCTCTGCCTAACATATAAAGCTATGTCACACTCAGAGCTGTTGAATATGATACACCTAAAGAAATCCCAATCCCTCCAAGCTACACACTCTAGGGACCTAAATCTTGTCACCACAATAAACAGGCCATGCTGGAGGGATAGATTCCTGTCCCAGAGACTTCCCATACTTTGGAACAGGCTACCCATCTGTGTCAAGCAAAGTTCTTCATTAGCACTCTTCAAGAAAAATCTTGATGAGTGGATGGGAAATAGGAAATACACCCCGGGGATCACTTCTGTGTCTCTGCTCAACAGTGGCACAGGAAAATAACTTTCTTGGGTGGCGTAAGCCAGGGAACCTTGTTGGCTAGGCTTACGTAGGCCCTTGGGCTGATAGCCTAGTACCTACCTATGAACAAAGACTAATGTCAGTGTCCCCTCTGTCTCATTCCATTCAGTATCACCAGCCATTTCTGCATTTCAGAATTAAGACCCTGAGTGTCCATCAGACATTTTGCATATGTTAAATATCACTACCTACAAGGACTCCATTTCTATGAATAATAACATACAGACATTGGCAAATATATTAATGTTATTAACTCTTCCAACTCCTCCATTTTCCTTCAAAAATATCCTAATAATGAAAGGATTGGGAGGGTCACATATGTTTGCACATATCCCATGGATTTCTACAACAGGAAGTTTAAGGTATTATACAGTAAAAACTCTAGCATGGCAGGTTGAAGTCTTTCTTGCACTTTTTGCTGCATAGTTTGTGTGTGCGTGACCTTTTCACCTTTTGGTTTGGATTTCATGATGCAGAGAGATCTTTGTGATGCAAAGTTGTCCATTTCGCCTTCGTTCTTGCTGTTTGGGTTCGGAGCCGATCCTCGGCTCTGACTCGGCCATCTTCTGTAACTCGAGAGCTGTTTACTGGCTCGAGGCTACCCCTTATCCCACCATGCCCAGTGTCAGCTACCCAGATCTCGTTTGCCGCTTCAGCTGTGAGATTGCTTCGTTAATGGCTCAGGCTTAGTATAGTTTTTTCTATTAATATATTGTTGTTTATTTTTGAAATTTTTCAAGTTTTTGTCAATCTTTGTCAGTTTTTTGTCTAGATATATTCCTTTATCCCTTATCGCTTTCTTGTGTATTGTAGTTTTGTTGGCCGGCACTCCATAACTCGCATGCCTTCTGTTTCCCTTGAACTCGTTTAAATTAGAGAGTCCCCCCCCCTTATGATAGCCATTTAAGTTAGTGGCTTTCCTTTCTGTTCCTTAACTGTAAAAAAAAAAAAAAAAAAAAAAAAGTCTATTTGTTTCTTGTTTTTTGTAGTATAGCTTTTTATTATTGTTGTTGTGGTTGTTGTTACTAACATGTCTAAAGATACCAAGGTATCTGGCTTCAAAGAGTGTAACTCATGCTGTCAGAAAATGTCTCTGACAGATGGGCACACTAGTTGTGTTTATTGTTTGAGCGCTGTTCACCTGCAGGACTCTTGTTCTCTATGTCACGCTTTTAGTCCAGGGATCTTGCAGGAGCACAAAAACAAATTAATCCTTCGGGGACTATTGAAGCCTCAGGATTCTCTGGCTAAAAGTACTCAGCCAGTGAAATCCCCTAAGTCTGTCAAGCCATCAGCTCCACCTTCGGAGCCGACTCCTTTACTTGACCAACCAAGTATGTAGGTGCCGGCTGGCACCGACAAGACAACTCCTCCGTCGGCTCCATCTGCTATTTCGGAGCCATCTCGGAGCCATAAGAGACTAAGGTCTCCGTCGTTGGAGTCCATTCACTCGGCATCTCAGTCACCTTTGTTACAGAGTGAACGTAGCCATCATTCTTCCCACTCCTCTCGATCCTCTAGATTATCGGATCATGATGTGGAGAGAGTAGTAAGCAGGTTGCTTAAGTCACAGGCACTGGCAAAAATTCTGTCCAGCCCACCTCAACAGGTATCAGCTCCAACTGCCTCTATTTCTGTTCCTCCTCCGACTACATTTATCATGGAGCCAAAGACCATGGATCCGCAGGTAGTAGAACCATCAGCACCAATCATCATCTCTCCTTTGGTTCCAATGTCGGCTCTGATTACCTCGATTATACCTTCTATCAAGGGATCTGGGCACCGAGGCTCTCTTGTCAGCTTCGAGGGGGGGAAGTGGCATCGGACCCTTGTCCGACCCCGTTCTCCCCCTCGGAGCTTCGGTGCAGGTGAGCTTGGCTCCAGCATTGGCCTCAGAACCTTCACCCTCGACGCGGAGAAAGACTCCTGTTTCTTTGGAGCCAGAGCTTTCTATGCCTAGAGGTTGGGACACCTTTGAGGTCATGCGGAGTGTGCTGTCCTCTGAAACAGCCCTACTGCCAGCTCCATCGGCTCCTTCCCCCGTGGTGTCTGTTCCAACCTCTACTCCTCCACCAGACCCCAAGTGTAGGGAACCTATGCCCCAGGACACTCCACTGGGTGATCCTTCTTCTTTTGAAGCCTCCCCTGATCACTCAGAATAGCCTCCCCAGAAGAAGAAGTGCAAGAGGAAGCACATAGACTCCCCTGAGTCTGTCACTTCAGATACAGACATGGATGAATTGGAAGGGTCCCCAAGGTCCCCCTCTGAAGATGTTTCCTTTTCGGACATCCTTGAAATGCTTAGACAGAGGAGAGACTGGACTTCCCTAGCCCCTACTGAGGATAAGTTGTATACCTGGATGCATTCAGTTCCCGACCTTCCACCTCCTGGGTATCTCCTCCTTTCGATCCACTCATGTCTGTAGTGGCTCAAAAGGCTTGGTCAGCTCCAGATTCTGTGGAACCTACTCCAAGAAGACCAAACAAATTTATTACAGCTCCCCAGGACAAACAATTCCTCTCCAAAGGTGTGCCCATTGATGCCATGGTGGTAGCAGCAGCCACCAAGAAAGAGTTAGCAGAAGCCTCTTCATCTGTTCATCCTCCGAACAAAGAGTCTCAGATGATGGACAGATATGGAAAGTGAATGTTTGCTTCAGTGACCTTTTCAATGAGGTCCCTGAACTATCTATGCCATTTTACATGTCTTCAAAGGGATCTCCTGAAAGAGCTTGGAGATACTTTTTAAGATCCTGCAGCCGAGGGAGCACCAGCCAAAGTAGCTTCTCAGCTTGCGACTCTTAATTCCATAGTCAACTCCTCCATGAGGCTGATTTCCTATGCAGCCAATGGAGCGAGCAGAGCCGCAGGGACAGGTGTGGCTCTCAGGAGACATGCTTGGATGTGGCTGTGTCAGTTTGCGGAGCCCTTTCGAGCATCCTTCACCAACACTCCCTTTGATGGCTCCTTTCTCTTTGGGCCTCATGTGAAAGACACGTTGACCAGGTGTGAGCAGGAAGGCAAGACTCTCTCTGCCGTGGGAGTCCATTTTTCCACTCCTTCCAGACCTTATCCCAAGGGTCAGAAGAGCGGAAAGATGTGGTTCCAAAAATTCCAGGGACCCTTGCCTGGCATACGTGGTGAGTTTTCCCCCAGGGGCAGAGGGGGAAACAACAATAACAGATGCCGCCCGCATGGCAGAGGGGGACCACAAAACCAGGGTGACAGAGAAACCTTTTCTGCCAAGCCCTTCCAGCATCCCTGAAGGGTTACCTGACTGGTCACCTCTGGAGGCAGTCAGGGGAAGACTTTTGCTGTACCCAAAAGCCTGGCAAAATATAACAAGAGACAGATGGGTGCTATGCATCATATCCGGAGGTTACAAAATTCCCTTCCATCAATCTCCCATAAAATCAAAAAAGCCCTTTCCAGATGTCCCACCCAATCTAAGGGATCAAGCAGTCACAGAAGTTTCAAGACTGCTAGAAAAAAGAGTCATTCAAGAAGTCCCCGCAGACCAACTAGGATCTGGAACTTACTCAAGATTCTTTTTAGTACCAAAAAAGACAGGGGACTGGAGACCAATACTGGATCTCAGCAGATTGAACATATCTGTACAAAAAGAAAGATTCTGGATGGTGACACTGCAGTCCATTTTCCGGGTCAGGACAATTAGATGTGCTCGATAGATCTTCAGGATGCGTACTACCATATCAAGATGGACAGACGCTCAAGGAGATTTCTTCGCTTCCAGGTAGCGGCCAGTCATTACCAGTTCAGAGCTCTGCCCTTTGGTCTCATCTCAGCCCCCAGGGTGTTCACCAAGTGTATGGCAGTAGTCACGGCTCACCTGAGGCGTCAAGGATTCCAGGTGTTTCCCTATCTAGACGACTGGCTCCTGACTGCTACCACCAGGCATCAACTCTTAGAGGCACGGGATTATACAATCACATCATGCACTCAACTAGGCATTACAGTAAATTTCAAAAAATCTGCCTCATTGCCCTGTCAGTCTATCACATACATAGGAGCAGAATTAAACATAAAAGAAATGTTTGCAAGATTACCACAGGAAAGAGTTTCCACTATTTGTCAACAAGTGTTAATTCTAATGCAGAGCAAAAGGATTCAAGTCAGATATGTCCTGCAAGCTCTAGGCTCCATGGCAGCTGCCATTCTTTTTGTCCCATTAGCGCATTTCCACATGAGAATCCTTCAGTGGCTTCTTTTCATGCAATGGTCTTTCCAGGAACTACCCATGTCTCACATGATCCTGATCACAGAAACATGCAAAAGGCACCTTTCTTGGTGGATGGTCTCCCCACTAGTAATTCTGGGCAGACCTTTCATACAACCCCCTCTGGTAGCCACAGTGACTACGGATGCCTCCCTGATAGGGTGTGGGGGGACATTATCTAGGCAGGACAGTCCAAGGCACTTGGCAACCTCACGAGTACCATCTGCATATCAATGTCCTAGAAATGAGAGCGGTTCTCCTAGTGTTGCAAGCCCTTCAAGACTCTCTTCCTTCCGGGACCATTGCAATCCAAATGGGCAACATGTCAGTGGTGTGGTACATCAACAAACAGGGTGGGACCTGGTCTTACCCCTTGTGTCGAGAAGCACTCAGACTGTGGCAATGGGCGATTTCCTCACAACATTTTCTGATAGCAACGCACATCCTTGGGAAATCCAACGTCATAGCAGACAGGCTCAGCAGAGCTATCCTCATGCCTCACGAGTGGTCTCTGAATCAGGAAGTTGTGGATTTTATCTTCCGCAAATGGGGACAGCCTTGCTGCGACCTGTTTGCCACTCCTCTCAACAACAAATGCAGCAGCTACTTCTCCCTACTTCCTCTTCCAGGTCATATACCCAGAGATGCTCTAGTCCATGATTGGCCTCAGGGACTCCTTTACGCTTATCCCCCTTTTCCCCTAATTCCAAGACTCATACAGAAAGCAAAATGGTTGGGTTGCAAAATGATCCTCATTGCCCCATATTGGCCTCGACAGATATGGTTCCTGTTCCTGCACCTCCACCTTCTGGATCAACCGTGGATTCTGGACCCAGTTCCAGATCTTCTGATTCACCAATCAGGCAGGTTGCACCAATCCCTTCAAACTCTCCAGCTCACAGCTTGGTTACTCCACTTCCAACCTTAGCCAGGCTTTCAATATCTCACCAGCAGTCCGTGATATTATTGTTTCCTCACATAAGTCTACTATGAGGAAAACGTATGCTAGTAAATGGAAACGGTTTTCTTACTGGGCAGAATCTAGAAATTTGGATCCTTTCTCAGCCCCAGTCCATGAAATTCTTGAATTTCTAGCACAGCTTTTTCAGTCTGGTGAGGCTTCTGCTACCATTAGAGTACATCTAGCTGCCATTTCTAATTTTCATATCGGTATGTTTAATTCTAGCATAATGTCTCATAAGGTCTGCAAGGCCTTTATGAAAGGAACATCTCTTCTTAGACCCCCAGTTAGAGATCCTCCTCCTCCTTGGGATCTTAATTTAGTTTTAGCTTCCTTAATTTTGCCTCCCTTTGAACTGGCAGCATCATGTTCTTTAAAATTTCTTTCTTGGAAGACACTTTTTCCTCGTTGCTATCACTTCAGCTAGACGTGTCTCAGAACTTCAATCACTATGTGTTTGTCCTCCTTACCTGGTGTTTCACAAGGACAGAGTTTCTCTGAGGACCAATCCATCCTTTATTCCTAAAGTCTGCTCAGAGAACAATTTAAATCAATCCATAGATCTCCCAGTTTTCTTTCCTAATCAACAAGGCAAAATACAAGCTCCACCAATTGGATGTGCACAGACAATTGCGTTTTTACCTCCATAGAACTAAGGAACTAAGAAAGTCAGACCAGTTATTTCTTTCTTATGCTTTCAACAAACAAGGCCTTCCAGTTTCTAATGTGACCTTATCCAGATGGTTATCTGATACTATTGCCTTTATTTATCAGTTATGAAATAAAGAGCTACCAGCTAAACCAAATGGTCATTCCACTAGAGCATTAGCCACCACTGTAGCTTTTCAGTCTAGGTTGCCCATAGACTTAATCTGTGCAGCTGCCACTTGGGCAAACCCTCACACTTTTATCTCTCATTACAAGATAGATATCGTCTCCCGGAGCAGAGCTTCCTTTGGTTCTACTGTTCTGAAGAGTCTGTTCCAATGAGCCACCTAGGATTTTAGGTGCTAGGGATGCTGTCCCAAACAGCAAGAATGAAGGCGAGATGGACAACTTAACATAAAGTAGTTATGCACCAACCATAATGTTCAATGTTAGTTGTCTTCATCTTGCCTTCCTTCTTGCATTCTTCCCTCCTTCCCCCTTCCTAGAGGATTGTGAGGAGTTCCCTTTTGTTTTCACTGGCTGAGCATCTTTTATTACTTCACATGCCAGGTAATTTTTAACTCTTTCCTTGTTTAGGTGCATTGGACAACCAGTTTGTAGGAAATGGTTACTCTACTTATGTCTGGTGTGCGCTATCACAAACGAGATCTGAGTAGCTGATGCTGGGCATGCTGGGATAAGGGGTAGCGTCGAGCCAGTAAACAGCTCTCGAGCTATAGAAGATGGCCGAGTTGGAGCCAAGGATCGGCTCTGAACCCAAACAGCAAGAAGGAAGGTGAGATTCAGACAACTAACATGGAACGTTATGGTAGGTACATAACTTCTTTTTATTCCATTTTGACGCACAAGTCCAAATATTAGTTGCTACTGTGAACAGCATCCAAATACCAGTTACTAGCATATAATCCCTTACAGGAGTTTCAGTTATTAATGTTACTAAAGAGAGGGAAGGAAAGTTTATTATCTTAATGCCTGGTTGGTGCAATTTTTAACAAGAGTGCTATGGTGCAAGATTTTTACTGTTTCCAGAAGATGCATAAGAACTTGCAAATGTCACCAAATATACTTTATAATTTGGGTAAAATTAAAACAGATGCAGGTAATCTTCCACAGAAATTGCAAGGCCTTGTATGGAATCTTGTCTGTTTTGGGTTAAATCGGATGTAATCTATATGTAAGCATCATACATGAAAAGGGACTAGTAACACTTGGAAAACAACTACATTAGTCACAAACTACAGTATTTTTCTTGGAACTAGTTAGTGAAATGTTAACTTTTTTCTCCTTTTTAATGGTCAGTTATCTATACAAAACAAAGATGTAACAATGGGTACAAAATTTCCATCCTTAAAGCACCTGGGATACTTGTTACAGAGGTGAGGGTATACATTTGCCTGGCTTTCTGAACATATACAAAATCAGTGGTCAGTTGTCAAAAATATGTCATTACAAGAAGATGAGAGTACAGCATGAGCTGGAAGGACTGGACATCATGGAAGCAAGAGCATCTGATGTCCTCAAACAGTTGTTCTGTTAGTTTGTTTATAAATGATTGAATTGTCTCTTGCTGCCTCACTTCTGAGCCAAATTCCAAGCAGTGGGCCTAGCTTAGAAAAAGCTGTTTCTTCTGAGAAGATTTAATAATGAGGTCTAATGTGGTTAATTCTGTCTTCCTGAAGGTCTCTAAGTGTATAGTTAGGATGTTTGATTTGTAATGGTTCTCTTTTTTTTTTTTTAGGGGGGGGGTCAGCATCCCATTTTTTAACAGCTTGTAGATTTGATAGCTAACTAGAAATGTGGATGCCCTTCTATTCTCATATTGCATTATTCAAAACCCTTAGGTTATCCACTGCTTAGCTACCCAAATGTCCAGACAGTATACAAAAGCTTCTAGTCACTACTAGGTACATGAGACATCTGATGTTTGTCATAGGGAGTGTGGGCCATAAAAGTGATGCCTGCACATACCTTTCCACAGAACCTCTCTGATGCCAGTTGAACATCAGCTCTTCCTGCCATCTCTGCCATCAGATCTTCACAATTAAAGGTAAGTACCCTGTTGGGGCCATTTTTGTATTTTCTTTTTGGTCACTGCATGAATATTTAGGTTCATGTCATCCAGGAAAGGAAAGTGCAGTGCAGGTGGAGACATAAGGATCCCCAAGACCTCTGCCTTTTCTGCCTAGGGCTTAACCATGACCACAAAACCTGCGCAATTTGTCAGTCCTTCGTCCCTAACACACTCCCTAGCTGTCTGCATGCCCTAAACATTTATTTAGAAAACCAGCATCTTAAACATCTGGCTCTGGCAATGGAAGGCCATCTGGTCAGACCGCAGAGCCACCAAAAAAGAAGGCCAAAGTCTCTAGGCCTGAAACTACTGCTGCACCTCCTCCACCCGATGTTCCTCCTGTGTCCAGTGTTCACATGGAGGAACATATATAAACTGCTGAGTTGATTATAGAGGGTACCATTCAGGAGACTGCAGAACCTAGGGCGGAAAGCATGTCCATGGAGATTTCACAGATGTCTGGCACCGATGATGAGGGGGAACTCCGGCTCACAACAGATGTTCAGATAGGTCCTTCCAATGCTTCAGAACAGTCAGAACTTAGGCTATCCTTAGGTCCTATGCCCTCCAGGCCTACCCTTTCTCTAAAAAAGAAACAAAAGACAAAACATATCACTTTCCCTCCAGAAAGCCTGACTGATTGGCAAGCTTTCTCCCATTGCTTATGTAATGCCTTCATGGCCCTTAGGCCATCTGTGCCTGCTTCTCCTCTAGTTGTTCCTCCACTTATTAGTTCTAGGCCTCAGGCTGAAGATATCCTGCCTCCTGAAGCTGAAGAATCTTCAGACTCTTCTTCAGAGGACTGCCTTTATTATGCCTCCCAGATGCCTTCCTCTCTGCGGTATGCTTCCCCAGAGGAGGACTCTGCTGAGACTGATTCCTCAGCAGGGGACCTCACCCTTGGTGAAACCATCTCTAAAATGAGACAGTTTTTTTAAGTGGGATTCTTCTGAAATGTCTGAGGTCCAAAAGAGATATTATAAGCTCTTACAGATGGACACTCCTACACCTTCTGCCATCCCGCCGGTCTTTCCAGCCTTTTTGGATGCCTTCAATGCAGCCTCCTTGTACCCTGATTCCCAACCACCTACCACTCGAAGGCCTGACAGGTTTTATAAGATCCCTGAAGGGGCCAAATTTCTAATAAAATGTCCAGTTGCAGACGTTGGCACTGTCTCAGTCTCTGCAGACAAACCATTCAGACTACTTCCCTTCACCTATGTCCTTCCCACAGATAAGAAAAGTAAGACCATGGAATGCATTGGCAAGAAAGTATACACTTCTGCCAATTTGGCCTTTAGGGGGGTTAATTACCAGGCACACATGTCTAAGCATGCCCTGGGTGTTTTGACTCAGGTTTCCAAACATTTGGCTGATCTACCAGACAGTCATTCAGATGCAGTTATGATGCTGCAGAAGCCTCGGCCATATCTGCCGCTTCTGTCTCTGTCCTTAGAAGGTATTCTTGGCTAAGACTACAACCCTTACCTGATGATATAAGAGCTAAACTTCTAGAAACACCCCTGGATAATTCTGCCCTTTTTACAAGACCTAAAACATTTGTTTGTCTCCAGTCCCTAAATTTCATTGAAATTATCCCACCAAGACTCAGTTTATTAGGAAGCATTCAGCCCCCCCCCCCCCCCATTCTAGGAGCAAAAACAGCTCCAGAAAGCAGCAGCCTCCTTGCAGGCCAGCTCAGGAAACCTCAGTTTCAGGACAGGACAGGTAGTTTGTGACTACCTGCCTTCACCTCCCACCCTGCAGATATTCCATTCCCCTATCCCTAAGACTTTCTCACTGTCTTCCAGTCTGACAAAGCATTATCTAAGACAAGTGGGTCTTGTCTATTATAGAAAAGGGTTATTTCATGACCTGGATCACTCCTCCCTCCTTAAGCGTCATCCTGCAACCACGCAAAGACCAGCTACCCCTTTTCCAGATAGTCTTAAAAAGCCTCCTTTCTCAAGGGACTGTTCAGCCTGTCCCTCTGATAGAAAAGGAGAAGGGCTTTTACTCTAGACTTTTCCTAGTCCCAAGAAAAGATGGCCCATGGAGGCCTATCCTGGATATCTCTCACCACAACCTTTTCCTACAAGTATCTACTTTCCACATGTTTACTCCATAGACTGTCTTCCCACTGCTAATGTGTCAGGAATTTCTGGCCACATTAGACATAAAGGACGCATATCTACATATTCCTATAAGACCCAACTACAGGAAATATTTACAGTTTTCTGTGGACTTCTCACATTTTCAGTTCTCTGTCTTGCTCTTTGGACTATCTACTGCTCCAAGGGTGTTCACCAAGTGTCTGGCTCCTGTGATAGCTTATTGTAGGGTACAAGGGATTCAGATTCAAAAATCTTGTTGGTGACTCCCTTTTGGCTGATACAGCATTGGTTCTTGCTCCTTCTGCATTTAGCCAAGGGCAATCATCACAAGTTACCTCAGAGAGTGGACCTTTTCACACAGGACAAGTGATCCCTAATCCGTCTCCACCTGAAATCTCTGAATATAACTCTGGGTGCTAGAATTTTGATCCTTTTCAGACACCTCTACACAAAGGACATGCTTAAAGTCCTTCAGGAGGCTAGGAAACCTAATACTAGGAGATCATATATATCTAATGGAAAATATTCTCCATTTGGTGTCTACAAAGACAGCTTGACCCATTTCAAGCTGAGAGCCCGCTAGTGCTGTCCTATCTGTGTTAATTGTTGCAAGCAGGGTTGGCATATTCTTCTCTTAAGGCCCACCTAGCTGCTATTTTGGCTTGTCTGCCTCTTGACCCTCGTCTTGCCTCCTGACTCCCAGTAAAGTTATTCCTTAAGGGAGCACAGGCCCCCCAGGAGACCAGTTTTACCTCCATAGGACCTGAACTGCATCTTAGAGAAGCTGACTGTTGCCCATCTTCAACCAGCATCTAAAGCGTCTCTGAAACATTTCACTTGGAAAACTGTGCTCCTGGTGGCCCTGACTTCAGCCAGAAGAATGTCAGAGCTCCAGGCTCTCATGGCAACCCCTCCTTTTCTCCTCTTTCACAAGAATAGAGTGACTCTGGGGACCAACCCATCCTTCATGCCTAAGGTGGTCAATGAGCTGTCCCTGAACCAATGTATTTACCTTCCCCACCTTTTTTCCACATCCCCAGAATGACAGTGAGAGAGTCTTGCATTCCCTTGATGTTCACAGGCAACTCAGATTCTACCTTCACAAGACCAAGTCCATTAGGAGATCAGAGCAATTGTTTGTTTCCTTTCATCCCAAAGCTCTGGGAAAATTATTGACAAAATAGACCATTTCTGCCTGGATTTCCAGGGCCATATCCTTTTGTTCCATCTACCATGGCAAACATCCTTCTTCAAAAATTAAAGCCCACTCCACTAGAGCCATGGCCTCACCTGGAGCCTTCTTCAAAGGGCTGGACACTGCTTCCATTCTAGAGGCAGCTACCTGGACATCTGCCCATACCTTCACCAAACGCTACAAGCTGGATCACATCTCCAGGTCTAAAGCAGGATTTGCTAGTGCAATTTTGCATTGTTTCTTGGAAAACAGTTCCATATCACCCTTCTCTTCTTCCCTTTGTGCTTTGGCACTCACCCAAAGGTTTTGAATACTGCAACATGAGAATTGAAGGGCATATAATAGTTGTGTAAAATCTTACCATAACCATAGGTGTCCTTCTCTTCCATGTTGCAGTATTCCATCCCTCCCTCCCTCCTACCATATATATATATATATATATATATATATATATTGTTCAGTTCTGAGGAAAGGTATGTGCAGACATCACTTTTATGGCCCCCGCTTCTTACAGCCAATGTTAGATGTCTCACGTACCTAGCAGTGACTAGAAGCTTTTATATTCTGGCAGGACATTCAGATAGCAAAGCAGAGGATAACCCAAGGGTTTTGAATACTGCAACATGGAAGAGGACATCTATGGTTATGGTAAGATTTTACACAACTATTCTTTCTGTCATTTACAGGTAGCCAATTACTGTGCTGTAGGCATTGTCAGTGATGAATTTCGGATTCTGCAAGAACACATATGCAGTTTTAATATTACATGCATTTGAGCTGGAATATAAGGTTTCAGGAAGAAGACAACATTTAATTTTAGGTATAAGCACATTTTTAGCTAAGACATTATGGGTTGTAGGGGTTAAGGGATGTGATGTTCTATAGCACATTTTTATTTGATGGAATGTTTTGCTAATAATACCATTAGTTTGCTTGGCACTGAAAGAGTAGGGTCCAAGGTGGCCTCTAAGTACTTCTGTTCTATTACTTGTGGTAATGGGTTGCCATCTGTTTCAGTAATAATTCAATTTGTGGATTTAGGGAGCTTTTGCAGGGTCCCTTATATCATGATAAACTTCATAGAATTGATTAGGAGTATATTTTTATTCATCCATTTTCATAAATCTGTAAAGCCAAATTGTAGTTTCTGTTGAAGGGTCAAGGTGTTTTTACATGAATCAAGTGTAAGATATAATCTGCATAAAGAACCTAATTAAAGTGGGGAAGGTCAGCAGATATATCATTGATAAAAAGGAAAAATAACAGTGATCCAAGGATTGAACCATGGGAACTCCTACGTTACTACTACCTTCAGTCAAAAGGCAGGTTCCTAAGTGTATTTCAAATGTTCTGTTTTGGAGGTAGATTTGAAATCAACTTATTCTCTTTGGGGCAAAGCTGAATTTACTAAGTTTGTAGAGGAGCTACGGTTTACCATTTTGGATACTATTGTCATGTGAATGAATAGACCCCCCCCCCCCGGTTAGTTTTGAATGATTTATATTGCTAAAAATGGTGTCAATGGTTAGGCTATGTATAATGATATCACTGTAAGAAGACTTTCTTTAAGTCTAAAAATTATTTAAGTTAAATATACACTGAATTATTTTGTTACTTGTAATACTGAAAAAGTGGTATGTAGCTTTAATTATGATTGTGATATACATTATATTGGTAGTACTATCTGAATGTTTAATATATGCATACAAGAATATATAAAAGATAACATGAATGGCAATATATTCAGTTCAGTGACATCCTGGGATGTGAGGCTGGGGGACAGTGTCTTAATGCTGCCACTAGTGGAGGGGTAGCATTAAACTTCTTGGTTCTACTATCTGACCTATTGTACTAGCGACCAAACCTGATGACTGAGCCTGGGTTGCTTGACTCACAATCAGAGCTTAATCTCTCTGCAGTAAAGAGATGCCTGTCTGTACATACAACTGTGCATTTACTGTAAATTATACACAGTGCATGTTATTCTTGCTGTGAAATTCATCACTACTTGAATGTCCTCATTGCTTTTTATGATAACTTCATCTCCTTTTTTGTGTTTTACTGCATTAAATTCTTCAGGATGTATGTGTGTATAAATTTCCCACAAGGTACTTACTTAGTTATTTACCTCAAGAGAAAAACATTTAAAAATTGTATGTACAGTTTGCTCAGCCATCATGAGAACTGAATCAAACTGTTTTATTTTCAATGAAAGTTTGGACTTTACGTTGTTGTTTATCTTTTCAGCTTTTCCCGGTTAGGGGTTGCCCCAGCGGACCGTACAAAAAATGTAGGAACCTGCAGCTGATATAATGGATTAACAAAATGATTTTCTATAAGAGATATGATCACGATAACAGTTATCTTTGTAATTGCTCTGGGAATTTGAAAAGTCATCCCAGTTTGAAATTCTAAGCAGCACTGTAGGATTATTGTATGATCTTGTTCCTATCCTGACTGCTTGAGTAGAATGAGGAAGCACTTCAACTCATAATCACTTAACCACAAGGAGTAACTTTGTTTACATAAATTATATCGATCACAGGCTCTAAGTGAACAAAACTCAATCTTTTCTTCTGGCTAATTAAGTGAACCACAGTCTCATTGCCCACCCCCCACCCCCGTCACTGTGACATCACTCTCTCGCCTCATCTATCCAAAACTAAAGCTCCTTCGGCTGGATTGTGTAAAGATCAATGAATTCAGTGCATTGTACAGGTATCAGTGCTCAAGTTATTGATAACAATGTAATATGTGAATGTGCCACAGTGAACTCAGAGTACCTCAGCACACAAGGGAGTATCTTGGTAGCAACAGCACATTAAACATACCTGCAAGTATTGTGAAAGTAATGAAAAATCGCTGTCAAAATATGATGTACGTTAACAAAGTTATGGAAAGATTATCATAATTCAGGCATCCTGGCAGTCTTACATACATATCTATAACAGAATATATCCAGTAAACAGTAATCAAATATAACTAACTCAGTTATTATAAAAATGCGAGCTATCCCAATATAAGCTGCATGGCAATCATAATGCACATTTTCAGAAATCTGTTCAGTAATGTTAGAGACAACTATAGATATTTCTGTAATTTGTTTATTAATAAACATATGCTTGATTGTAAGCTGCATGCCATGTGTAATACATACCTTCAGCACTCTGTCCAGTAAGCTTAGAGACAAGTACAGATATCTCCATAAGTCATGCACCAATAAAATATGCTAGCTATCACTTATGGATTATGATGGAATCTGTAAACTTTTGAATAAAGAAATTAATAAAGGTGAATGGCTCTCGTGGCCCCTTTGCCATAGCTAACATTAGTTAATAATGGGTGTGGGACCAGTTAATGTACACACCCAAGGAAAGTGGGAAATAGAAAATAAGATGTGGTGTGTGGGTGAAGAAGAGGGACGCACAAGAAGGATGTCTGAATAAGAAAATCTGAAATAATATCAGAGGAGCATGGGCATTTTTTTCCGAGGGAATAGGCCCCATTTTTAGATATATATTTTTTAAGAATAGAAAGAAAGGTAAAGAGAGGGAAAGTGGAGGAGGAGTACATCCGAGCACGTATACCTATAGAACAAATATTGCAACACATGACAGACAAAGGTTGACAAAAGCAAGAAGGACAGGTAAGCTACATAGATGACACACTGCACAATATGGGCAATGGAAAGTTGTCAAACAGGGTACAGATACATACCAGTTATGGTGAAATGCAGAAAAACATATCTACCTGTGCACTGTCACATTACGACAGGGTGCAAACTGTGTGGCAGTCATACCTGGATGTGCATGACCAATGGTAGATGTATATTGTAAGGTAATAAATAAGGATTGCAGTACACATTGGATAAATAAGTACGTATCCAAGTAGTCTGTCAGCAGTGGAAGTGTAAGCCAAGCAACATCACAGATGAGCAAATGCAGGTCTAACAATGCAAAATAACTCCAGTAGAGGACAGAACCAAACCTCCAACCATGCATGTGAAAGGCAAACAATCAAGCACAGTGCCAAATAGCAGTACTGCAGCAAAGCAGCAAAATGGCTGCTACCTACACAAGTAGGTGTACACAACCCAAACAAATGTGTAATGGTATGGATATATGTCACAAACATATGCCATGTCGCAGGCAACACACAGGTGTAGCTGTATATGTATGGTTGTCAGTGGCCTAAATGGAGCATTCATGAAAGCAAGGTCAATTCACATACATACACTAATGACATGCAACAATATTTACAAAAATATAACACTACATATTAAAAAATGTATCAGGTTGTACACATGGATTTCAACAATGTACACTGGTTAACATACAAGTATAATGAGAACACAGATATAGTGAAATCAGTTGCCAGTGACCTGCATGCAGATGTCCCGCATCTGTAAAATGGTCATACATGCAGTACATGTTTACTATGTCAACAACACAATACATGGTAATGGTCAATAACTGCAACAAAGGCACACATGTTTTGTTTGGATGCAGGACATCATTATTATTTTGGGAAAACTTGGCTAGGCTTAGTGAGGTCCCCTGGGTCATTAACATAGTAAAAATCTGTGAAGATATGATTGTGTAAATTATAGTCTGTGCATGTAATGACTCACATGAATAACCACCAAATGTCATTGTTAAAATGAGGACAAAGTGAGATGCTAATATTGTGGAAACTAGGCAATCCATATGAAAATATCTGAGCCAGGCAGCATGACAATTGCTTGAACACACATCAATGTAATGAATACAACAGTAACAGATATGTATTACTGTTTAATCACCATAGCCTGTGACATTTCAGAATGTAATATATGTTGTAATAACAGTAGTCTATGCATACACCTGTATGCATTACATACCTACAGTTAGTACAAATCAGTAGTCTGCAAAGTGCAAACATCTTGATGATGCTTGCTAATTTTGAAACATTTCAGAGCAATGCCTAACTGCACAAGTATCAGCAAGCCTAGGATAAAACTGTGTGGTGACAAAACCATTTAATGTGTTGTTGGTAAATGTAACACCAACATTCAACTGAAGGGAATACCACACAGTCTGCAAACAGCAGTTCAAACACTGACACAGCAGACAACCATTCAGTCTGGGAGGAAACAGGCTATACAAATACATGCACAACTATACAAACAACAATGAAAACATTAACACATATGTAAAACATTCATACCACATGATCTGTGACAAACAAATAAACCTAACAATCATTTGAGTTGTAGAATACATTTCAAAAAGTGTATGTAAAAAACATGGCAAATTGCTATATGATGTTTCAACATTTTTTGCTTAAATCAGAGTTTTAAGCACAGCTGTAATGTGATTATTTCACTTACCTTACTGATGCATGATGGGTATTCACGCATTCTAAATAATATACATGGTAATGTGAAAAATACAGGTCTGTAACAAGGATCAGATGCATTTCATTTAACAAAACAGAAAAAGTAATCAACATACCTCTTTCCATCTGCTGCTCCTCAAGTCTGTTCATCCACTCAATGCACAAGACACGATTTCTGGTCCTGTCTTCCTTGCCTGAAAAAAAGAAAAGAGTGACTATGAATGATGTATTTCTCAAATAACATATGGATTTCTCAGATGAGGTTCTAGAAAATGTATTTCTGAAGAACATCAGATAATCACATATACATGCAGATGGACAATACAGTTACGACTACTGAATCCTACACAATTGCACTTTATAAGCACTTACACGAGTGCATGGATCATGCTATCCCAAACAGAACCAAAACGCTATCCTCCAAAAAAAGGAAGCCAATCTGGTGGTCCCCTGCCATAAACAAACTATACAACAGAAGAAAGAAACTGTTGCAAAAGAGAGTAAAATCCTATGAGTGGAGGAGCTCCCTGGTCAGCCTCAGTAAGAAGCTGCGATCCCTGATAAAATCCTCCAAAGCTAGTTACGAAAACAAAATCACCACTGATTCTAAAGACAACCACAAAGCATTCTATAGCTATGTCAAGAATCTCAATGGCAACACTCAGATCTGCTCTGAATTACAACACGACGGCGCTAAATATACAGACCCAACTGATATTGCCAACATCCTGGCAGATAGGTTCAGTGCTAACTTTACCCCCCTTCTCACCCCCTAAAGGGCCCATCTCTATACCAGAAGAATGCAAAGTTCCTGTAATCATGGCTGCACAGGTAAAAACCACACTCTCCAAAGCCAAGAACACAGCATCCATGGGACCAGGCAACATCCCAGGCTGCATTCTATACGAACTACAGAACGGACTGGCACCCCACCTAAGTACCATGTTCAATCATGGCCTCACCTCAGGCTTCATACCCACTGAATGACGCACAGCGATGGTTATCTCACTCCACAAGAGGGGAGCCACCACATTTCCTGTTAGCAGAGGGATGCCATACCTCTCAACTGTTCAGGTTTTCACAGAATGTTCAGATTTTTGCCTCATAATTTTGGTCCATTTTTCATAAACTTATGGTTTTATGGCTAACTATTGGCAAATCATTTAAGATTGAAGGTAGAAAACAATGACAGACATTTGAGTTTCAGGCTTCATACCTTTATGAAAATTCATGTTAATGCAAAACCTGCTTATTTATCAGCTTTCTAAGTTTGTAAGAGTGATATTTAAAAATAATCCCTATTTTTGGGCCTTTGTCCCACTTTTATTTATATCTTTGTCCAGATTTCTTGCTGTAATAAGTTGAGAGATATGGAAGGATCTGTGCAGCCATCAGTGCCATGGCTGCTAAGTCTGGGGACTGGACAACATCAGTAACATTGTATAGTGGTCTCTGTATGTGAGCTGATGAATTGAAATGCATAGTGTGCAGACAAGAGATGTTAACAGAGTTAATAAAACAGAACTTAAGTGCTATTTCATTGCATCTCAATAAGAAGGCTGATTAGCCATTTCCAACCTGTCAGTGCTTTGTAATGGGCTCCGTTGAGACTGCTATGCTGATTTATGTAGCATTATTTCTGGTCTTTCAGTGCATGTGAATTTCATAGGTTCATATTTTAACTATTCCATCTTCTGATTGCAGTAATCTTATAGTGATATTTTCTGTCTCACAGACACACACACACACACACACACACACACACATATATATATATATATATATATATATATGTATATTAATTACTTTTTAAGGAATCTTACTGACTAACTTCCACTAATTGCAAGACAAGATTTATTCTGTAATCTTAGGAGACATTGTGTAATGTGTCACTTTTTTTTTCTATTACTGATATTTATTTTTATTATTAAGTTCCCCCTTCTAGTATTAGCTCCCTATGTGGTGCTTTACGGGCATAAACATTCAAAAGAACTAGATCAGGCAGTGCCTTATAGTTCAAAAAGGTTACATCTTACTGACTTCAAAGAAATGGAATATATGACATTTCCTGAAGTCTTTGTGAATTGTGCAAGTTTTCCCAACATAATTTTTCCAGTAAGGAGTCGTACATTGTCAAGTTTCAGTTTTGCTAGAAACGTCGCTTTTCTGTTTTATCTAAATTATGTTTTATTCTTTTACAGTCGGGGCAGCAACAAGTATTTAAGGTGCTGAACACTGAATTTGGTAAAATGCAGATTCATCATAAGGAAAAGCTTTGCTTGTCAGCCTCTCAACAAACCATACTGTTATGTACACACAAACATAACACAGTCATTACAGAGCTCTTTCATTATGCATGACCTTCCCAGCAGTCTCCTCATATAGAGGTGTACAGTGTACTAAACTCCAACATAGCTGTCTGCTGCGGACTTGATTCTTGTTGTGTTGTGCAGACAGGAAAACAAATTGAGGAGAGAGAGAATATACATTTTATTTTAAATGAACTTGTTATTTAAACACAATGGCATCTTTTGTTAATAGTGTCCCTCAAAGTTCCTTAAAATATGAACAGCATCAAGACTTTTGCAGGAAACTAGAAAATATATTATATGCTGTAGTTATGAAGCAGCTGCAATTAAAAATGAATTTTACAGACTGAGGTAAATGTCAGCTAAGCCACCAGAGAAATATGCTGCCCTTTCTGAATGTGTCATCCCTGATATGTTTGACTTTCAGCTGTTGAGCCTCCAGAGGTATGCTGGAAGGACTTCTGCTTAACATTACAGTCAACAAACCACCATATATTGGCTAGTCCTTGGAATGACCTCCGGGACCAGCACATCAGTGAAGCTCAAAGATTCAGTCTAGCGTTCCATAAGCCACTATGCAATTTATTATCTCTGTTTCAAATAATAGAGTAAAATAAGAGTAAAGATATGGACTTACATTAATCATTAACTTTAAACAAGCAGTGTCACAGTGAGACTTGGCAAAGGACAGGCAGGAATTTGCAAAAAAAAAACAAAACTGTAAAATATCATCCTAGGCAAGCAGCAGTATATAGCATTGATATAGCAGCACATACCCTTAACACCTCTGTTATTGTACCACACTATTACAAAACTATTGTGCAAATGTATAACAATGTTAATATAGCTTATAGGTTTAGATTTGAACCTCCGCTCTACCTCCACCTGTATGCTTTGTGAGCGTGCATTTTAACTTGTTAACAAATAAATAACTACAATTTATTAAACAGAAGAAATCGCACTGACTCCTGTTTTACTTGTGAGTCACTTGTTTACTTTCATTTCATGAAAACTGTTAAGGGAATGTATTATTATATTGCAAAATGACATATTGTTTTATTCACTAGACTATTTATGCAATTTCTGACTGCTGTACACATTCAACTTAATTTAAAATTGTTTTTTCTTAAAATTGAATTTTACTTGCCTCTGACCTAGCACACACGTGTTGGGGTCATTTATTGCACTGTTCTGACTAGTTTGCTACTTGTGTGTCTGCTATCCTTAAGCAAAAACAAAAACAAAAAAATCTTGCTATTTTCTCACTTTCTATAATTAAAAAAAAAAGTTCAGTTCCAGAGTTGCTGTTCTGATCTGTTTGTAAGTTTCTTGGAGGCCAGTGCTTACTTGGGCTAAAGGGTTGTCTCTGTGTTCACCAGTGGCAGTGGTTAACACTGAGCGGCCTGCCTGTCCCTATAGGAGTGGTTACTGCCTAGAAACTGTAGTTTTATTGGCCATTTTGGGTCAATTCCAAACTCCTTGATCTTTCTCTCTTAAAACCCTGCAGCCACGTGGTTTTGGCATCTTTCCAGGCTTGATAGTTTTTGCTGAAGCACCTACCAAGAGGAGAAAACGCTGAGAGAAGAAAGGAGCCACTTTTGAGATTTTAAGTATTTTCTTCTGATTTATTTCTTAGAAAAACTGCATTGCCGCCTACTTTTCGGCATTTTCTTGCTTGCAAAAGTTGATATCTGTGTTAGAAACAGTATTTAGAACATACCTAGAGCCTGTTTATTGCATTTTTTGTGTTGCACTTAATTTAAAATTGTTTTTTCTTAAAATTGCATTTTACCTGCCTCTAACCTAGCACACAGGTGTTGGGGTCATTTATTGCACTGTTCTGACTAGTTTGCTACTTGTGTGTCTCTGCTATCCTTAAACAAAAACAAAAAAAAAAATCTTGCTATTTTCCCACTTTCTATAATTTAGAAAAAGAAAGTTCAGTTACAGAGTTGCTGTTCTGAACTGTTTGTAAGTTTCTTGGAGGCCAGTGCTTACTTGGGCTAAAGGGAAGTCTCTGTGTTCACCAGTGGCAGTGGTTAACACTGAGCAGCCTGCCTGTCCCTGTAGGAGTGGTTACTGCCTAGAAACTAGTTTTATTGGCCATTTTGGGTAAATTCCAAACTCCTTGATCTCTCTCTCTCTCTTAAAACCCTGCAACTCTCTTTTTGCGTAGTCTTGCGCACAGAGCAGCGTCGGGCAGCGCCAGTTAGCTGGGGTATACTATTCCTGGCTCCACAAAGTCTGCGCTGCAAATTTTCCCTTAGAACTAGGCAAGCCTCAACTCAAGTGCTTCAGATTAACTGCTCTTATTGCAGCACTTGCATAATCCAAATCAACACTTGTCCAAATCTCCTAGACAGCACTATTATTTTCCAAATCTCCTAGACAGCACTATTATAATACAGCATAAGACCCTCAATTGTCCGCAAGACAAGTGAAATTTACTTTTCCAAGCATGTCCAGAGGTCAGCTTCAGGTGTACTCTCCAGTTCGGCAATGTCACAACTGCCTCATGTATACAGACAACCCTCTCCTCTTACCTCTAGACACAAACACTTGTGAGAGATGCAAGTACACAGCCAGACTGGAGGCTAAGCGCTCTCAACCCATGACTGTAATAGACAGTCAAGAGGAGAAGAGACACACTAGCATCACACCACCAGTCACACATGGATCTACAAAACAAGCACCGGCAAAACATACACATAAATACACAAAAACATATTCGGAGGCACCAGTTACCTATCTGAAAAAGAAACAGGGCCCTCCAAAGCAGACAAGCAAGCAACCTGCACCTCCAAACACAAGCCAGAAAACACATAATTCACCTCAGCAGTGTGCCTCACGACAGCCCCTAAGGCAAAACACCATACCCAACACGCTAGTAATAGGAGACTCTATAGTAAGGCACACAGATGTTCCACTCACCAGTCTGAACAAGGAGAAGGTTACTGTCAGCTGCCTGTCGGATGCTAGGATCTGCCACATAACACAGGCACTTAAGTCACTCCATAACAAGTACAAGTATGACACTGTCATTGTACATGTTGGTGTGAATGATCTAAGACATACCTCCCTGGACTACATGAAAAGAGACATTGAGGAGCTCTCTGATCATGTAGCCCAAGGTGGTATGACCCTGACCTTGAGTAGCATACTACCTTCACCTAGAATGATACCACAATACAAAGACAAAATTATCAATTTCAGTAATTGGCTAAGCTTCTGGTGTCATTCTAAGGGGATCCAGTGTCTGTCTGCCTGGGATGACATGATAGACAAGCCTCGCTGTTTCGCCAGAGATGGTTTGCACCTCTCACCCCTAGGCTTTCGAATACTGGCCAAGGCTCTTGCCGTCCCCATAGTGCCGTTTTTAGGCAAGGCTCAAAGGACAAACCAACCACCGTAACCAGCACAGGTAACCAAAAACTAAGGGTAATGCTACTGAACGCCAGAAGTCTCAACCTCAAAATGCACGCACTCGAGGCACTCCTCAGTATGGAGAAAACCGATGTTTGTGCAGGGACGGAAACCTGGTTCAAGGCTACAGAGAGCACCCCAGCACTACCAGATTACAATTCATATCATACCTTCCAGCCTCAGTTACCGGATCACAGTACAAAGGGCGAAGGTGTATCCATATTCATCAAGGATACCCACATTTCCAGGTTAGTGGTGCAGCATGATGCCCCAGAGATCATCCACGTGCAATTATCAGCAGGCAAAACCACATTTCAAGTCGTAGCCTGTTATAGATTGCCCACCATGTCCCAAGATGCTCACTCAGCATTCCTTGAGGCATTAGAAAATATAAAGGTCCTACCCAACACCATAAATTTGGGTGATTTCAACTACCCTGGTATAGACTGGGTGAACTACCATAGTTCTAACTCCTATGCCCAGCGGTTCATAGAATTTATAAATTCAAATACCCTTGAACAACTGGTATGTTCTCCCACTAGAGGGGACAACATATTGGATTTAGTCATCACAAATATGGGCGCCCATTGTACCACACCCGTTATCACTCCCTCTCTGATCAGATCAGACCACAAACTGATAACCCTGGACATCCTCACCCCTCCACCTCCCCCAGTCAAAGAAACCATCATAAAAATCCTTTCCAAAGCAAACTTCAAACTACTTGCATCCGAAGTGGAAAGCTTCACTATTCCCTTGCAGAAGGATAATGATATCCAGGATGCGGAATCCTACACCAAGGCACTCTATATGCATCTTCAGGATTGCATGGACCATGCTATCCCAAATAAAACCAAGACTCCCTCCTCAAGCAAGAAGAAACCAGTCTGGTGGACCCCGGCCATAAGCAAAATATACAATAAAAGGAGAAGACATATACAAAAAAAGGCCAAATCTCAAGTAGAAAAATCATCCCTGATCAGCATTAGTAAGAAATTGAGGGCCCTCATCAAGTCAACTAAAGCCAATTTCGAAAAGAAAGTTGCCAAGGATGCCAAGGATAACCATAAGGCCTTCTATGGTTACATCAAAAACCTAAATGGCAACACTCAGGTCTGTTCTGAGCTAGTACAAAATGGAACAAAATACACTGACCCCCCTGACATTGCCAACATCTTGGCTGACAGGTTCAGTGCAAATCCCCCCTCCTCACCACCTACAGGGCCTATTACTATTCCAGGGGATTCTGTAACTCCAATTATTACTGATACGTTGGTTAATAAGGCTCTATCTAAAGCTAAAAATACTGCCTCCATGGGACCAGATGGTGTCCCAGGCTGTGTCATATGTGAGCTCCAATATTAATTAACCCCGCATCTGAATACCCTGTTCAATCTCAGCCTCTCGACAGGATATGTGCCCATAGAATGGTGCACAGCAATGGTGGTTTCACTGCACAAGGGTGGGCCCACAACCGACCCTGGGAACTACTGACCAATAAGCCTGACCAGTCTGATCTGTAAGGCAATGGAGCGAATTATTATGGAACTCATAAATGGAGAGACTGGGAACCTCCAAACACTTGACCCCACACAGTTCGGCTTCATCAAGGGCAGATCATGCCTCCTGAACCTGGTGGACTTCTTTGAGACAGTTACTCAGGCTATAGATAAGGGAAAGGAGGTACACACGGCTTACCTTGACCTTGCTAAAGCATTTGACACCATTCCCCATTAGGGTACTATTGATAAACTCACCAACCTGGGCATAAACCCTTATGTCACAAGATGGATCACAAATTGGCTCTCAGACAGATCCCACAAAGTAAGAGTAGCGGGATCTATGTCCGAATCCAGACCAGTAAAGAGCGGTGTGCCTCAGGGCTCTGTCCTGGGGCCCCTCCTGTTTGGCATATACTTCTCAGAAATACAGGCAAGCACTGAAGGGCTGTGGCTGACCATGTTTGCGGACGACTGCAAACTGGATGCTATAATAGAGTCTCCAGCCAACATGGATATCCTCCAGAAGGGCCTTAATGAAACTGATGCATGGTGTCAAAGCCATGGTCTCAAGCTAAATGCTAAAAAATGCGTAGTAATCCCCTTTGGTAAAAACAGAGTATCCGCAAACTACCACATAAGAGGTAACCCCCTGAAATCTGAAGAAATAATAAGAGATCTAGGGACCCAAGTAGATAGCTTTCTTTTGATAACCATGTTGCCAAGGTGGTTAGAAAATCCTTCTATGTGACCCATCTGATCACGAAAGGGTTCACATCAAGATTTAAGGATATAGTGGTGCCCCTCTACTCTTCCCTCATCAGACCCATTATTGAGTACAATGCACCAATTGGAATGTACCTGGCTAGGGCATCTCCAACAGCTGGAGAGACCACAGAGGTACCTCACTAAGAGGATTTCTGGCCTCAAACAGTTGCCCTATGCAGCAGGAATAAAAAAACTAAGGCTTTTCTCTGTTGCATACCGCCTTCTCAGAGGCGATCTCTGTCTAACATATAGAGCCATGTCCAACCCAGAACTGTTGAACATGCTCCATCTTAGCAAAACCAAATCTACTCGAGCTACACGCTCTAGGGATATAAACCTCAGCACAACAATTAATAGAACATGCTGGTGGAATAGATTCCCTTCGCAAAGACTTCCCTTGCTATGGAACAAGGTCCCGATCTACATAAGACAGAGCCCCTCACTATCACTCTTCAAGAGGAAATTTGACGAGTGGATGGGTAACAGAAAGTTCACACCAGGGATCATACCAACAGCTCTACTAGATAGGGGCCAAGGGTACTAGCTGCTAGATCAAGGGCCTAGGGAACTAATCAAAGGGGCAGTGAATACCGCACAACGTGGCTGGGCTAATATATGCCTTCAGGCAGATAGCCCAGTACCTATCTATGAACCTATAAAAATCTCTGTGATTGAATGTTAATGTATAAGACCTCATAAACTGCTGTAATATGGGATATGTGTTTCTAGACAGAAAAAGACTAATTATGCAAACATTTTACAGCAGTTTTGTTTAAAATTGTGTGTTTATTAGAGTTTCCATTAACCTAAATAATAATTAGCATCACATATTGCTAAGATTTAATGTGTTTAGAATCAAGTCAAATGGAAGATGATCTGTCTATGAAGGTTTGTGTGCAAAACTGCAATTCTATATTGTTCCCACTTCCCGCAGATGTTCAAAGAATTATATTTATTTCAGATTGGTTAAAAGCAGTGTTATTGGGTCAGGTGAGTGATAATGTGGGAATAAGACAGGAATCTTGAATCATAAACTAAAGAGTACAATGCAAACAAAAGGAAACGAGAACATAGAACTGCAGACCATGGACAGCTTGATTCAAATGCAGGAGCCTACATATTGCACCAGGTATGAATTAATGCCAAAGATACTTATAGCAAGTTGCACACTGGCCTCCAAATACTGAACCACAAGCAGTGCAGTAGTTCTCAGGGCACACAATGTTGTGCATATCCTGAGAACAAGCCAATATAGTTCAAAGAAGGTAGAGCAGCCACACTCCTCAAAACTTACTAGGCCACACTCTCCACATCATCCTTCATACTTTCAGTCCTGCTAGCACTATCTGCAGTTTGCTATGTCTGTTGCTGAAACTGAGCAGACTCATCCCACAAATAACAGATTGAAAGTTTCATAGCCCTGCCAACATCCCATCATCAGTTCTCCACAACTTCCATCTGTGCCCCTGGCCTCTGTTGATTATACATGTCCTCTTGGAAATTTTAGACGTAAGCAAAGGGAAAATTTTTTATACAAGGACACTTAAAGTCACATATGCAACAGAGGTAACATTTAGCTAATACTAGCTCATGATGTATACAGAAATGCAGTGGAGTCCTACTGTATGCACAATGGCATGTGCATGAATGACGTACATTTCACATAGGTGATGCAGGAATGACACATCACATCAGTTATACTAGTCATAGGTTACGGGCACATAGGTCACTGACTCATCCACCAGGAAAAATGTGCAGGCCACAGTAGACCACCAAAGGATATGAGCTATAGAGATAGTCATGATATGTTATATAGACATTTTTGCGAAGTATGCATGTCAGATGACACCAATGACTTGCAACAGACACATATCACACAATTAGCATGTTGTGAGAACAGCAAGCAGTACTGCCAATGATGCACATTAAATATTTACTGTCTAGTTAGTCGTACTCAAGCTAATACCATGGCATACACACTACCCCTATCTTATCTATATCATCAGTGTCATAGGTCAGCCACCATGGTATGATACCACATGTCATCATGAAGTATATGCAGTATTCACTTAGAGCATGGTTGGTTTTGTTAACCCACAAACATTGTACAGTACCACATTACAAAGAGGATCCTAGGCCTTAAACACTTGACTCAAAAAACTGCAACTATTCTCTGTCTCATATTGCCTACTTAGAGGTGATCTCTGCTTGACTTACAAAGCCATGTCTGACCCCGCTCTATTAGAAATGCTACATCAAAAGAAATCCCAATCCCTCCACACCACATGCTCCAGAGACCTCAACCTCATTACCACAATCAACAGAACAAGCTGGAGGGACAGGTTCATAACCCAGAGACTGCCCATGCTATGGAATAGACTTCCCATACATGTCAAACAGAGCACTTCACTGGCCCTTTTCAAGAGAAATCTTGTTGAGTGGATGGGAAATAGAAAATTCACCCTGGGGATTACTCCAATGGCTCTACTCAACAGAGGCACTGGGATCTAAAGTCGGGTGGCACAATGCCATGGTAATCCTAAGGGCTAGTCTTGTAAAGGCTCCAGGGCCATTAGCCTAGTACATACCTATGAACTTATGAACCTATTAGTCATCAACAGCTATATATAAGGGATAAATAGCACACTTTAGGTGCTATACAGAAAACCCTTAGCATTGATAATGCATCAGTCATTCCCAATGATATGTAATGAACACATGCTGTACCACACATACCATAAGACCAGTCCATAGCATAGACTATGGACCTGCTATATCCAGTAATATGCACAACATATGCTCCATGATTCTAAACCATGGTGTGGATAATGACTGTGTTATCTGCAATGGCATTCATTTGACTCAAAATGCAATAATCTGTCATTATCCCATCCTACCTCTATGATACTGTAACCAGCACAACTAGTTAAAAGTAACAGACACATAATATGCCATTTGCACTACATGTTCACAGTCATGTTGACATATTGTAATATCAGTACTGATGCACAATGATGACCTCAGTCATGCATCATATGCATATGTCTTGACAAACAGAACTTCAGATATGAACTTAGCCTGTGTCCATGGATCGTCCAACCATGAGGAACTAGGTTTGATGATATTCTGTGATGGTTAGTATCCTCAACATCTGCAAAAACAGTACAATGTGATAAGGATAGATTTCATATCAGGCAGCAGTAATGCAGCAGTAACTAGGCTCATCATACGTATCAGTGTTTATCAGTTGCTCGTTGGGCCCCTCCTTCTGGATGTCATGTATGCTTGGTAGGCAGCTTAAATCAGTCTTGGAGTTCTCACTGTACTTTTTCTAACAGTCACCTATTTGCCTTATTACTGTATCAGCGGTCAGGATTCTGGTGTTGATAGACAATAGGAATCGTGTGTGCCCCAGTTTCTCAGTAACTGTTTTTTAAAAGGTCACCTTAAATGGCAATACACATGATCCACAAACAGTCTGGTCACCATCTTGTGCGACAACGGCCTCAGGGTTTCCTTCTTTGAACTTCCCCTGTTGTCCATTAACTAACTTTAACTGTATATGTAAAACATTTGTGTGGGCTTGGTAATTACATAGAATAGCACACAGAAAGTGCATGCAGGTAGCAGTTTGCATTGTGTTAATAATGGCATCATAACTGTCAGTCATATTTGCTAGTGAGGGTATATACCCATGACTCCTTGACACTGATATGTATATGAAGAGTGTACTCAGTGGCCTGTTCAAAAGAATTGTGCAGGATACATGCCACATGCCACAATGTGTGCTGGTAGTGATAGAATGAGTATGAGACTTGTTTTGTCTTACACAGGGCATAGCCAAACACCATGTCTTTGGGTGATTCGCAGGACAGCTGTAAATGTATAACAAGTGTTCACTGCATACCTGTTTTATGTGCGAGCCAGTGTTCAGTGGCATTTCACATCTTCTGTGCAAGTGCAACAGTGCCCAAGGCTGGAGATTATGGCTGACTAAGTTTGCAGGAGTGTGGGAGTGGGGTGGGCTTGCCTCCTGCCTAAAAACATTTGGAAGTTCACACCATGAATCCTTCTGCTCTGCTAGCTCCTGCAAATAATTTAATGTATGTTTCAGATACAGTGTATATAAAAAGTGTACACCCCCTGTTAAAATGCCAGGCTTTTGTGATATAAAAAAATGAGACCACAATAAATCATATCAAAACTTTTTCCACCTTTAATGTGACGTATAACCTGTACAATTCAATTGAAAAGCAAACAAATCTGTTAGGGGGAAAAATATAAAAAAATAAAAAAAACATACAATAAGCTGATTGCATAAGTGTGCATACGCTTTAACTAATAATTTGTTGAAGCGCCTTTTGATTTCATTATAGCATTCAGTCTTCTTGGGTAGGAGTCTATCAGCATGGTGCATCTAGACTTGGCAATATTTGCCCACTGTTCCTTGCAAAAGTGCTCCAAATCTGTCAGATTGCAGGGTATCTCTTGTGCACAGCCACAGGTCACCTCACAGATTTTCTATTGGATTTAGGTCTAGGCTTTGGCTGGGCCATCCAATACTTTAATTTTCTTCTTGTGAAACCATTCTTTTGTTGATTTGGATGTATGCTTGGGGTCAATGTCTAGCAGACGCCTGAAAGTTTTGGGCCAAATGTGACTGGTATTTGGAGCTGTTCATAATTCCCTCCACCTTGACTAAAGCCCCAGGTCCAGCTGAAGAAAGACAACCCCAAAGCATGATATTGCCACCATCATACTTCACCATGGGGATGGTGTTGTTTTGGTGATACAAAGTGCTGTATTTGCAGCAAACGTACCTTTTGGAATTGTGGCCAAAAAGTTCAACCTTGGTCTCATCAGACCATAACATATTTTCTCACATGCTTTTGGGAGACTTGATGTATTGTTTTGCAAATTTTAGCTGGGCCTGGATGCTTTTCTGTGTAAGAAAAGGCTTCCATCTTTCAACCCTACCCCATAGTCCAGTCATATGAAGAATATGGGAGATTGTTGTCACATGTAGTACACAACCAGTACTTGCCAGAAATTCCTGCAGCTCCTTCAGTGTTCTAACAGAAGAACATAATAGAACAGAAGAATAGGTCTCTTGGCAGCCTCCCTAACCAGTTTTAGTCTTGTCTTTTCATCAATTTTGGAGGGACGTCCAGTTCTTTGCAACATCACTGTTGTCTCATATTTTCTCCACTTTTTGATGACTGTCCTCACTGTGTTCCATGGTATATCTAATGCTGTGGAAATTTGTTTGTACCCTTCTCCTGACTGACACCTTTTAACAATGAGATCCTTTTGATACGTTGTAAGCTGTCTGGAAACCATGGCTTTTGCTGTAGCAGGCAATGAATGTTAGGAAAATCCTAAAAGAACAGCTGAACTTTATTTGGGGTTAATCAGAGTCTCTTTAATTGATGGCAGGTGTGTACCCAAGAAGACTGAATGCTGTAATTAAATCAAAACGTGCTTCAACAATGTATTAGTTTAAGGGTGCAACTACTTATGCAGCCAGCTTATTGTACATTTTTTATTTTTTATATTTTTTTACCCTAACAGATTTGTTTGTTTATCAATTGAATTGTATAGGTTATAGGTCACATTAAAGGTGAGAAAAGTTTTGAAATGATTAATTGTGGTCTCATTTTTTATATCACAAAACCTGGCATTTTAACAGGGGTGTGTACACTTTTTATATCCACTGTATATTACCTTGTTTCTATGTTATCTGTTTGCCCTTAAATGGCACCCTCACACATGACTGAGGCTTGCTCTCCCCCCATTTACCGTTACCCTTCTTCTCATTTCTGTGTATCCACTAATTGTGTATATTCCATTTACCTGTATTTTTTTGGACTGGTTTTTGGCTTGGACTTTCTTCATATCCTAACTTTGAGACCAAATTACAGTATGTTCTCTCAGCTACTTGTGTAATCTAAGTTCTCTGAATGTCCCAGTCATATTTCTCTGACCAGTAATCTTTTAAATTGTATTGCTTTCTGCATTACCTGTTATCCCTGTGTTACTATGCCTCACTAGCTGTATTTAATTGTAGCATCACTGTAGTTCATCTTCAGCACACTTTTCAAATAGTACATGGTTTTGTTTTAAAGTTTAGGATTAGATTCCCTTTTCCCCTGCTCTTTTCAACCTTGCTCAGCTTTGGTTCACTTTGCTCCCCTACCCTACCCCCAATTCCCACACACACCCTCTTCCATTGCAGTTATACTAACCGTAACCACACCCCCATCACCACATCATCAAATTGTATAATTTAACTTAACCTCAAACTCCACCCCTACCCCTGATTAACTGTAGCCTCTGCATCACTGAAATATACCCCTCTCAATCTGTGTACATCTCCTAAGCTATTCTACTCCTCCTACTTTCTCTTTTAATCTCTGTTCTTTATTCAAAGATATGGAACATGTGTACCCCACAATATTTCACCTCTTCTGTCTCACACTTATTTATTTATAATTTATTTATTTATTTGTTTTACACGTGTTAACTGAGAAAGTTCAACTGGGCAGCAAGTCCTTTTTCAGTGGAGGCCTGGGGAGAAAATCTCCACAAGATCAAAATCTATAA
This sequence comes from Protopterus annectens, assembly GCF_019279795.1. Classification (NCBI taxonomy): domain Eukaryota; kingdom Metazoa; phylum Chordata; order Ceratodontiformes; family Protopteridae; genus Protopterus; species Protopterus annectens. Next base: position 417,432,086 of record NC_056745.1, on the reverse strand, counting down.
AGATCACAAGTAATCCACAGTATACAATTTGATTAAGGGTACATACAGATTATATACAGTTATATCAAATGTTTGGGAACATAAAATATACAAGTACAGCTAAACAGACAGAACACATATAGTCAAGAGAACATATAGAATCTTTTGAGACATCATGTGTCAGAGAATAAGATAAAGACTTCTTATGATATGTGTTCATTCGGACAAGGGAGTAATAGAGCATTGAGGGTTAAAACTAGCCTGGACCAATACATGAACAGAGCCAAGTATTAGCAAGATGAGTTGTTAGTGATTTTTTGAACTGGGTTAAGGAAGAAATGGATGATATATATATATATATATATATATATGTATATACATATATGTGTGTGTGTGTGTGTATGTGTGGGCAGAGTATTCCATATTTTAGGAATGAATTAGGGAAGAGTATCTCAATCCTTACATACTAGACAACACTTACATACCCTAACAGTAATATAATCAGAAAATCTATCTTATCCAATCCAAGCTTAGCAATACCTTTAAATAACTATTCTGACAAATCAGCTGGCCAGTTTGAGTCTTACTTCCTTTTATTCTTTAAATATAAAATATTGCAGCCCAGCTACAACTTTAAATCATTTCACCCATTATTAACAACTTCAAAAAGAAATCCAATCAGGACCATCCATGACAGTTCCCACTTCTCACTTCTATCCCTATGTGGCGATATCCATCCAAATACAGGATCAACTTCAACCCTTCTTTCTCATTATAGGCCCTGTTCTAATTCCCTCCTTCTAGTCACATTAAATCTCCATGGCATTTGTAATAAACTAATAGACTTCCAGATGTGGCTAATGCAACATACGCCTGGCATACTCACGATCACAGAGACCTGGCTAAAGCCAAATATACAAGACACTGAACATCTTCCTCCAGGCTACAACATACTAAGATCTGATAGACTTCACAAAACATTAGGAGTGGTAGCCTAGTCTATCCTTATGCCTATCCAATAGTACCCTATTCTAAGCCTATCCCAAAATTTGATAATGCTGAACTCCTTATTTCCCTCTTAAATCTCAATAATATTAAAACAAGTTCTGTATACTCCCCCCGATCACAATATTCCCATACTAGATAACACTTGGTCTTGGGTATTGCCAAATATATCCAATAAAAGCATAATCATGGGTGATGTCAATATTAATTGGCAAAGCTTAAACACAGACTTCCCTGACAACAGCCTTAATCTATTTGGATTCAACCAACGCATTACAACACCAACTACAATTCCCAAAAGCAACAAGCAAGGATTAATTTTAGACTGTATTGTTGGCACAAACTCAAATAAATATTCTAATTATGGTACACCCCCAGGTACATTAAGTGACCATCTACCTGCTTATACCTACAGAACTACCTCCCAACTACCCAAAGGCCATAATTATAAAACCTCCCACAATCTAACTTCAACCCGTAACACTTCACAAATATACTAAAATCCCTAAACTGGTCCTTATTGAACTCATTACCCCTAGACAATGCAGTCAATTATTTTAATAAACTTTTTCTGGACACCCTTAATAGCCAGGCTTCTGCCCAAATGAAAAGAACAGAAATCAGTCATGCACCCTGTCTAACAAAGTCCACAAAGAAACTTCTACTATATAGAGACAAAGCCTGGAAAGAATGGCACAAAAATAGAAACGAAATCTACAAAACAATTAATTGACCACAAAAAAACAAAATAAACAAAAAAAAAAACAAATTTGGACTACTATCTCATCACTCCTCACCCCAGGGAGGGTCCAAACAAAGTCCCACTCCATATACAGACAAATCCCCATATCAAATTGCAGAATTGTTTAATAATTACTTTATAAAATGTATAGCCTCTCTATACAAGATAAAACCTCCTCTCTTGCCACAGATAACCTCCCAGTCAAATATCTAATAATTGCTGCTAATGCCATTGTCTATCCAGTTAACATTCTCATTAATAGATCCATCACAGGATCCAGAATCCTCTCTCTTTAAAAAAAAATCAGTCATAACCCCCTTACACAAAGGTGGAAATTCTACCGAACTATCAAATGTTTGCCCCATTGCTATTCTATCTCCACTCTCCAAATGCCTAGAAGAACGTATACATAAACAACTCCTTGACCACCTTATCCATAATAATCTACTAACACCCATTGAACATGGTTTTAGGCTCATAGTACAATAGCCACACTAATAGCCTTTACAGATATAATTAACAAAGCAAGAGACTCTAGCCAGCTAACATCAGCTCTATTTTTAGATTTATCAAGAGCTTTCAATACCGTTTCATACCCCAAACTCCTATGACAACTCTCTTGACTTGGCCTCTCTAGTTCATCTCTACAGTGGTTCTATAGATACCTGACTGACAGACAACAATGTGTAAAATGGCAAGGATGTGTCTCTCAATATCTTACTAATAAAACAGGTGTCCCACAGGGATCCATCCTAGGTCCCCTACTCTTCAATGCCTTCAGAAATAATCTCCACACTGCCTCCAGCAAAAGTTCCCTAATCTAATATACTGATGACTCAATGCTCATCTGTCCCTCCAATGACATTATACATCTTAGGCAAGTAACACAAACTTCTTTTACCTCCAAGTCCTGGTTAAATAATGCACAACTATTACTTAATCCCAATAAAACCAAACTATTTTTCTTCACATCTAGGACCCTCTCAGCTGACTTTATAATATTATCACTGAACAACGCTAAAATTGAAATGGCCTCATGCACCAAATTACTAGGAATTACTATAGTTAACAAACTTACCTATCAAAACAAAAACTAGGGCTGCTTTATCAACATAAATACTTTATGGATAAGTCCACTAAAACTACATTAGCCACAATCTGCTACCCTCCTTACTATATGGTTCCCCTATCTTAACCAACCTTCACAATACACTAAAAAGTAAGCTTGGATCCTGCTACAATAAAATTGCTAAATTTGCCACAGGTGCTCTTACTACAAACACCACTGTTCCACTTTTTTCCCCTTAACTGGCTAAAACTCCTACAACATCTAAACTATCTCCAGCTAAAATTGCCCATAAGATTATTTACAAACCTGAAGCTTGCCCTGCCTTAAACATAGTTCTCCAAATCCACACTTCCTATTGATCACTCCACTCTGAAAACAAACAACTTCTAACCTTATACAAACCAAATAAAACTGCTGGACAATGCCTATACTCCTATGCAGTGACCAAGTTATGGAACTGTCTTCCCTTAGATATCAAATCTACCTCTAACATGCTTGTACAGGGTTTCTGTGAACAGTTCTGCATAGGCAGCAGTGTTCTCAGGGTTTATGGAGGCTTGAAATTTTGTCAGGTTCTCACTTAATAGCAGGACATTAGTTCTTGAATATTCCATGTTTAGCTGGGGGTCCAGGTTTTATTTTTACTTTACCCTAGGTCTACTACTCCACTGTCTACTTCCTTCGTCACCTGCTCCATTTGCCTCTGTCTTTACCATCTTCCTCTCTAATTTTATATTTTAAAGTCTCTCCACTCTATCATCCTTTACCTCCACTAACTTGCACTGTATCCTTCTTATTCTGCTATTCCCACTAACAAGTAAATGATCTTAGCACTCTTACTAATATCCAGTTCCTACTCCAAAGGCTCTCTCTTATTGTCCTTCACTTATCTCTATTATTTCTTTAATATCATCATGACCCCTACTAAATTTCCTATCTGCCATGCTGAATCAATCTTCCTATGTAAAATATGTAATTTTGTAAATATAAATGTTAATCTCTTTTAAAATATATTATACATCTTTTCTCTTTTGATCAAAGATACTTGTATTTCTTCTTTGCAAATGTTTGCATATGCCTTTTGATTTTTCTGTAATCTGAATACCTTTTTGTGATAACTATGTGATTTTTTATAGCAATAACCCAGGTGTGGGTAATGCTGGATTTACCCACGGTTGGTGTGGTTTGGTCACGAGAGCGAAGCAAGAGTGGCCAAACAAAGCCAACCGTGGGTAAATCCAGCATTACCCACACCCAGAAGTGGGTTATTGCTATTATACAATGACATTATTTAAGAAAAAAAATAATTACTTTTCTTAAATAATGGCATTGTATAATGCCTCCTTGCTGCCCTTCCGCAGCTCTCAGGTATTCTGCAGCAGTTCTGATGTACTGCACATGCATACGCCTACGCAGTACATCATAGCTGTGGGCAAAAGCAACGGAGAAAGCAAGATCTTTGTTGCTTTTTACAAACTGTTTTGCTATGTTAAATGGGTTTAACATAGCGAGACAGCTTTAAAATAAGCAACGGAAATCTCCGTTGCTTATTTTAAAGCTGTCTCGCTATCTTAAACCCATTTAACATAGCGAGACAGTTTTGAAAAAAAGCAATGGAGAAAGCAAGATCTCCGTTGCTTTTTACAAACTGTTTTGCTATATTAAATGGGTTTAACATAGCGAGACAGCTTTAAAAAAAGAAACGGAGAATCTCCGTTGCTTTTTTTAAAGCTGTCTCACTATGTTAAACTCGTTTAACATAGCGAGACAGTGTTGCTGTAAGAGTTATAGTAATGGAAAAAGTCTGGGTGACCGGACCATTTTCCATTACTATAACTCAGATTTACAATGTGCATGCTGACCAATCAGTGTGCACGTTTTTGAATATTAATGGAGGGTCGTTGTATAATATGTAATTATCTGTATTTCCTTTTGATTCTTTGTACTGGAGCTTTTCTCCCTGGGCCTCTGCTGAAAATTGGTTTTATTGCCCAGTTGGACTTTCCCACTAAACAAATGTCAAATAAAATAAAATAAAAACAGTATTCCTATTTTGCATGGTCAAAGGTTGTATCTTGATGCATGCATGTTTCAGTATGTGTTTTTTTTTCTGACCTTTTGCAGGCAAAGTTTTTAACTCTAATCTCCTGAAGTTTAGCCTAACTTCAGTATATCCATATATATATATATATATATATATATATATATATATATATATATATATATATATATATAGATAGATAGATACACACACATATATACATATGTGTATATTTATATACATATATATATAATATATATATATATATATATATATATATATATATACATATATATATATATATATATATATATATATATATATATATATATATATATATATGTGTGTGTTTGTGTATGTATATATATATATATATATATATATATATATATATATATATATATATATATATATTTACAGATATATAGATATGGTAAGAGTTAATTTTGGCATGGCTAGCATTGGTCAACAGCTGTTTAGTTGACATTTGCTTGACTTAACAGATGGTTGACAGGTGTGTGAAACTGCACAATTCTCAAGGTTGGGAAATAGTCTTTCTTTGACATTGTATGATCTTGAAGTTAGTATTTATAAGTAGCAGGGGGTGTGGCAGTCAAGGAGGCTTGTCCTCTTTAAAATGTTTTTAACTGGAATCTTGGACATATCATATTTCATTATTGGCTCTGTGGGAACAGAAATCTGCAGAGTGTGATCTGTGTAATGCTGCTGATATAAGTTGCTTGTGGCTTTTTTCACAATTAAAAGAACTCAATTCTGAAGAATGTATTGCTTCATTCAAACTGCTAATATAACTGCAGTCTGACCTTGTGATGTTGAGGTATAAAGTCATTACTGCACTCTGGATGACCTGGATTAGACTTTTGCCATGTACAATGTGATGATATGAGGTAGTGCCATCTGTGCCAGGGAGAGTAGGGCATTTCATGTGTAACATATGCCAGCAGAGCTAGCTGGAGTTTTGTAAAGAATTTTATGTCATTTGACTATCAAACTGATTTGTACAGAAGTTTGTGTTAAGATCTATTTGTGAAGTTGCTTGTGTTAAAAATTCATCAACATTGTGTCCTGCTGGACAGAAAAGAGATATACATGTATGTCTGACAGTGTTATAACTGATTTAATGTATATTGCAACAGAGAATTCTGGAAGGGAAGAGGTTAATCTCAGTCCAGCTAATTTTGAAAAACAGATTGAAAATTAAATGGGTTGATTTAGGCCATAAATATTTTATCTCACAGGCCATATTGCAGCCAGAGACAAAAATGTCTGGGAAAACCATGAGTAGGAAACTTACTGTATTGTCCTTAGGGATGAACTAATTGCTACTGTAGAAGGGTGGAAATATTTGAAATTGTTTTATACCTTTGATACTTTTAAGACACTGCAACAGATCTTAGCAAAGCTATGGGTGTGTGTTGTGCCAGAGTCAGGTAAACAGATGTGATGTCATTCGAGAACCAGCACTGAAATAATTCTGTAGATATTTGTGAGAGATATGATGGAACTCTTACAGCAGTACTTAATCTTCCAGAACCTGACAGGAAAGATATCTCACACATTCTCACACCTCATCTTGCCGTGCTGTAGCAAGCAACTCAATACACTTCATCTTGCCTTGCTTTTGTAATTTACCACAGAACAGTAATTCTTTAGTCAGTCAGGGAACTCTAGTGAGATTAGTTAAGTATTGTTTTTCTGCATCTGTGTGAATCTGTCCAACTGTGTTATTTTTTTATATTGCCTGTGATTGAATCTCTGGTGTTTATTGTAACTAGATAACATCTCATGTTTTCTATTTTATTATTTATTATTAAATATTTCTATACCTTTCATTGTGGATGGTCTTTTAGAGAATACTTTTAACATGTTAGGAGTACTTTTGCTTATTTAGTGACACTATGGCTGCCCCCAAAAGCCTTGCTGCATTGGTCAAACTTTACCATTTGTATCAATAGTACTTTTACTCAGTATAATTGGGTACCCTTGTAAGAGCCTTAGAGTAGCTGATTTCTGGCAGTATAATTACCATGTAACTTGGGAAGAGGGGGCACAGCTGGTAAATCTGTGCCAGCCTTTCCCACGTGTGTGTGAGTGTGTGTGTGTGTGTGTGTGTGTGTGTGTGTGTGTGTGTGTGTGTGTGTGGAAATCAAATATCCAAGTGTGACTGTCAGCTACTTGGAACAGGGACACAGAGCTCCAAAGTGGTCTGTGTAGAGTCTTGTTTGGGGCCTGGAGAGAGACAGAGTCCAGCCATAGGTCTGGAGTATACTACCAGTGTGCTGTTAAGGGAATTTGTGCTTAGTGCAGAGAGATGTATCTAGAAATACTGTGTGAATCCATTTTTGCTTCTAGTTACTGTCCCACTGGTGTCAGTGGTGAGGATTGAGGCTCCCTAATTACTGACTGGGAGTAGGGACAGTCACATACAATGGAAGCACTAGTTTGGGGGGAGGATGTTGCACTCTAAGATGGTCTGTATTAGACTCATGCCCTATACACTGAAGGCACTTGTTTGGGGGTAGGATGGGGCACTCTAGGCAAACCGGATTAGACTCATGCCATGTTCACTGCAGGCACTGGCTTGGGGGAGGATGGTGCACTCAAGATGAACTGGATTAGACTTGTGCCATGTACACTGGAGGCACTGGCTTAGGGGGAGGATTGGTACTGGTTCACCAGTCATAGGAGTAAGAAGGTTGTCCAGGCTCATTGCAGTAGCAGTATTAAGAGCCAGGTGAGCACCATACTGCAATCAATATACTGCTTAGTCAGGTGATTGTGCATGTGCAGAAGTGTGCATTCACCTCCTGTAGGCAGCACTTGCATGGTTGCTCTGGGGCTGACTGTTTTTTAGGGCACACTCCCCTAGCAACAGCAGCATCCTCAGTCTACTCAGTGGCCCTGGACATTGATCATGTTGAGTCTAGGGGAGGCTAAGACAGGTTCAGTAGACACAGTGAATGAAGAGAAGAGCTGGGGGCATCTGATGGTCAGCAATTGGGAGAGGGGCACAAAAAATACAATTGTATTATGCAAACGTTTTCACTGCAATGTAGTAAAGCATGGTGTTCAGTAGTGCATGTTTTATATTGTCTAAGAGTCCCATGTTTATGTAGAAATGCTTATAGTTTTTTGACTTAGTTGTCATACTGTTCCATTTTTGTCTTGCTAATAACTGCTACACAGGCTGCCTGCATGAAGTCCTTTTAATATCATGAGGATGTAGTTCCAGAAAGAGTTAATTGTAGAATTTAGTAAATGGAATAATCCTAGTAAGCAGAATAGCTAAACAAATAGCTGCAAGCCTACGGCCTATTTGCATGCACTACACATCACTAAAGAGTGCATAAAGGCTCAAGACAAAAACTAAGATCATTGTAGTGACTAAGAATGGAAATAGGTAAAGTGAATGAAGAAAGCCATGACCTTTTAAGTAGGGCATGTTTAGAAGGATTTATGGCACCAAAATATTAAGGGGTCTTAAGTGTACCATCTTCTCCCCTTGATTCAATATCTCTAGGCACATTTTCACAAAAATGCATCCATATACTTAGATTCAGCTTTGTGTCTTTGAGAAAATGCATAAGAGGAATTCAGACAGGCAGAAAAACACAATTAAAATGAGTAATAAAAAGGAAGTATCAAAACAGTAACTTAACTAGCAAATGAGCTGCTTCTTACCTGGCTAATCCACAAATTAGGGAAAGGGATTGTTCTTAAATGAGGCTGGGGCTACAGAGAATGAGCCATGTAGCCAGGCAGTAATTATGGTTTTGCTCCTGCATATTACAGAAGAAACGTAAAAAGGGAAATTCAAACAACATGAAAACAGAGTTAAAAGTAAATAATAAAAAGGGCTTATCTGTGTCACAACAGTCATGGTTCTGTCATTCAACTTTGCCCATTGAGATGCTGTATGAGGAGTGCATAATTCTGCTGGTCCATCAGTCTTGTTGTTGTTAGTGGAGGACTGGTATTACAACCCAGTTTCTGTTTTGATTTTATTGCTGCCTTTGCTGGTGCTAGTGAATGGTGGTACAGCACTGTGGAGGTTGTGTATGCCATGACTATTTTGCAGACATTGTCAAGAGGTTGTACTGGAGAACACATCGTGATTTATCCAGGTACATGATGTGCAGTGACAGGTATGCACAAACATGTCTGATTACACATATTATGTACTGTACTTATTTGTGTGCCCTCCCTGACTCTGTGGTGGATGCATGTTCTGGTGGTGTTCTGCTTCAGTAAGAAGATGTATGTGGAGAATACCACTATTTAGAAGGCCATGGTTCAATAATACTTGCCTTATGTATGCAAAATGGCTTCCCTCAGATGTTTTCTACACATCGCATATTTAGTGAGTGTCTTCAAACCATCTTATGGTGGGCAAGTAGGTCTGCATATTTGTAGGCACCCTCTGTACTCCATACATAAATAGCAATGTGTGTGGCATCTGTTTCATCTGGCAGTTCTGCCACTGTGAGGAGCCCTCCCATTAGTAATGTCCCATCAGCCAAAGTCTCTTAATGTGTTATAGGCATTGCTGTGTCTTAAAATTCAGGAATTTCTGGAATATCCTACTGGCAGAGACTTGTGATATTGCAGTTTTGTCCTTGGCTGAACACTGAAATATGCTTGTTATGATGGGGGGGCATGCTATGCTAACTGATTTTTTGGCACTGATGCTGATGGTCTCCTGTTGGTTTGGGCTTATGTCATAGGGCTGATTGTGATACCATCCATCTTAGTATGGTCTATGCCCCCCTATTGGCTAAGGGCAGTAAACAGCAAATATATCCAGTACTGCTTGTGCTTTTGTGGTCTATGCAACAATGGCACTGATGTTGTGAGGGTTATGCTCCATTCCTTGCATTTATTGCAGTCTGTAATTGTATTGTTATGTGTAACCTAATATGCAGCTTAGTATATATGTTGTACCATTCTTTAAATTACAGTCATACTTTTATGTAGGCATGTCTGATAGTTTTCATTTTCATATTTCTTATGGTCAGAGTTATGCATTTCCATTCACTTTTTTTTTTGTTTGTTTTATCAGATGTGGCTATGTTTGAATGGCTATGGTTCAGGCATGGTGTTTCGGCTGTGTATTGTCCTTACAGATTGCATATTGTATTTGTGATTCTCATCCTATTTCAATATGGATAGATGTGCAGACTTTTTACAGATCTGTGAATAAAGACATTTACAAACCTCGATTTTTTTTTTTCAAATCATCTTAGAATATGGGTAAAGTAGCCCAGAGAAATAAGAAACAATTCAGTGCACTGGCTAAAGAATCCACAATGAGACATAATTCTTTAATGGACAGTCTGTCCTGCTAGATTTGTCTAGGTAAAGAAACATTTTTGTTCTTATGATTCAAAACTGCCTACTAAGATGGACTACAACTTACATAAAAATAAAAATCCTCTATTGTCAAATGGACAAACTTAGAAACTTGCTAAAAATTTTAGTTAGTCGACTAAAAATGCAGCATAACAGTAATTTGGTTTTCAATTAATATTTATATATTAATGGCAAAGAAGCCTTATGCCTCAGCGATTTCATGCATGCTCAAGATAATGTTAATAAGTATTATATACATAGGCTGCTTGAAAGAGCTATGTACACATTCCCAGCCGCTATAATGCATGCTGTAACACTTATTCTCCCGAGTGTGTCATCATGGTATTAGACAGATTTCCAGACCCCCCCCCCTGACCCATTCCAAGGATGGGTGATCCAGGGTTTGCTGTTCACTTCTATCTTCCCTGACTATTGACTCCATGGTTGATCTTAAGTCCAACATAAATTATTTGGGTCAGAGTCAAGGCTTTATCCCTCTGTACTGGTGGGCCACTGGCAGGTGAGGCACCTTACAAAATAGGCTCAGGAAAAAAAATCTCTTTGATCAGCTAACATGATGATATAAAACATGTTTTGCCTACACTTACAGTAAGTGTGCCACTTCATGAATCAGTAACATGGTGAATTGTCCACTAAACAGATACCAGAGAACACCCAGGCCTGTAAAGCATGAGCCCAACAATCTCCTAAGTTTGCATTATTATCTTTTTGGTGCCACACCCATCTTGAGTTATTGCTTATTAACCATCATAGGTTAGTGGAAGATGGTTTGGACTCAGAAACATTTTACTTAAAAAGCCTTTTTTCTTAATTACCATGGGGGTACATCATCAAAGATTCTCAAAAAATTTTATAGAGGACTCAGCTAAATACCCTGGCAAGTCATAGAACATGTTTACAAAATAATTATAAATTACTTCTTATCAAGGCATCATTGAAGATACTTACGTTAACCCTGAGCATTTAACAGAGTTTCAAAACACTGGTTAAAAATTGTACAATAACACACGTACTGAAATACATGAACAAGCCAAATTCCAGTAGAGGAAGTCATTATACTCTGATATTATACTTCTGCTCAGAATGTTCTGGCTGACAAGAAGCCTTATGCTCTTCTTTACCCTTGATTTCCAAGGAGCACATAAAAGAAAACAGGAAAGGAGGTTGGCGTAATGGTTAAAGTGTTTACCTTAGAAACACAAGGTGCAGGGTTTGATTCTGACATGGGGTAATTGGCTAGGCTTAAAATGGCCCATAAGGGCAGTTAACCTAGTACTAACCTATGAATCAGATGCATAGACTACTGTCCAATCAAAAAGGAGAGGGTAAATATGTTTTCTAGCTTTTCTTTATCAAGGCATCATGGAAGCTGCACCACTTATAGTTAGTAAGCTGATAAGATAAATTAGCCTATGACTATAGCTAGTGGTGTCTGGTTTGTGTACTTCATTACTGCGTTTATGAAATTTTCTATTCTTTAGTCAGTGTATGCTGAAATGGCTGCCTATTGAAAAGTCGGCACTCGAAATGCCGAGTGCCGACAAGCAAGAAAAAAAAGACCAAAAAGAGTGAATTATTAATGTCACTCTTCTCCTTTAAACTTCTTTTTGTAGTGGGGCTAGCCCCCCTTCACCCCCCCATGTGAGGTGGGCAACCCTCCGCATATCCATCGATTTTATATATACTAACTCCAAGATCACCATACCTCATAGAAAAGGTAGTATTCGGAGAAATGACCATCTCAGACAATATATGTAAGTCCATTTTAGACCATTCAGTCTTCATGTTTCAGGAATCACTCTAGTGGGTCATGATATTTCAAATGGTTACTTGCTGAAAGTTTTCAAATTTTGATGCCTTGACAAAAGCAGGTTTGTTAATATACTTGTGTACATCTTTCTTTGTTTTGTCAGGATCTTTCAGGCTGATTCCTTTGTTAATGTGATTATGGACTTTTGATTTGATATTTCCATCCTACTTGATGCCCCCACATGAGGGGTACATAAGCATAGAGGCTTCATGTAAGCAAAAGGTTCAAGCTTATAATCTATAGTCTAGAATACAAATACACTTTGAGATGAAAGAGCACAAAAGTACTTGTTCATGTCTAGTAGGTTCTGGCTTATTGGCTTGACTGTGTTATAAAAGTGAATGTCATTGTGCCTTTCTTAACCATAGAATTGAACATTTCTATTTCTGTAGGGTTTAAGTACCTCCTCTCATGCTTTTATGAAGTATAGTTTGTAGATCTTTTGCGTACATGTTTCAGTGCTTTGTCAGAGTTTTTCCTGTTTTTCCTAAACATTTACTTAGGAACTTTTAGTTTCCAGTTTTCATTTTATAGACAGTAATGAAGAAGTATTACCATGGTGACCAGAGTGCTACGAAGTTTGCCAGAAATGTGGACTGTAGGACTAGTGAAGCAATCATGCTGCTGCTGAATGCATTCATGACGCCTTATTCTGTGAATTGCATGTGGTTTTAGAGACGTTGAAGAAAGTATTTCTTGTTAGTGGTGGTGGGGATGCAGAAAATGCCAATAAATGAAAAAAATAATGTTGAGATTGGACTAGAGGCACAGGTTATGTAGCCTAGCATCTGGGTGGCCTGACACAGAATGTCTAAGGGGGAAAGATGATAGTATGGCTGGATAGGTCACAAGGGAAGAATATAAGAAAAAAACAAGACTTTTGAGAATGGACTTAAGTGAACCATATTTGAAATCATACATCAGAAGATGAAATTACTTAATGAAGAGGGTGATTGAGCAACTCTGGTGGCATAGAGGGATAAAACCTTAATTACGGCACAGGTGACCCAAGTTTGATCAGCAGCTTGTGCGACTGATGGAGCAGCAGGGAGGAAGGGAGGGATCATCATACCTGTCCTGGGAGGAGGAAGATGGTGCTGTTCAATGATGCACCCTAAGGGGAGTTGGGTAGTTACTCTCAAACACAGTCAACAAGTTTGGGGGGCTGGCAAAAGGGAAAAGTGGTTAGGCATGCAACCCCCCCCCAAGAAAGAAGAGATAGCTGAATCTATAGGATGCCCCTAGAATCCATGAGTGGCCCCAACACATACCAGTATGATCCAGGGGTAGGAGGATGGCTGGTAGGCCCAGTGTGGACATGGGGCACTGGGGGATGGGGCATGTGTCATGAGGTCCAAGGAGACCTAAAAAAAATTGAAGTGGGTGATTGTTCCACAGTAATCATATCAGGATTAAGTTATAAAGTCCAACATGACAGTGTAATTGAAAACAAAATATATGATATATTGAATAGAAAGAATAGAAGCTGCTACACTGATATAATCCTGTTATGAAACAGGCCTGATGGATATTTTTTTATTGTTCCATTGAGTCACTTTTTGTGTTTGCAAGACTATTGCCTTCTTTCTGCCTTGTCTGTAGTTGAGCCTGGGAGTGAACCAGGATTTTTAGAAGCTGATAAGAGAAGGGCCTCAGACAGTAAACAGGAAATACTTTATCTCCTTCTGGTGATGTGTACACTGATATTTGTGATCCTCAGAATCATTTTAAACTCTTGTTAAAGGACAAGTCTTGGTGAGGGTGTTAGTTACCTTTTCCTGTTTATCTTAAACAAGATAATTGTTCAACCAAGGGTTTGGTATACATTGCAATTTGTAACAAATGTCAAAGTTTTTATGTTGGGAAGACTGAGCGAAATTTGAAAAAGAGAATTTACAAACATCTGTATGCAATTTCGGACTGTAACATGAACAATGCACTTTTTAAGCATACCTCAAGTTGTACTGGATGGGGTAAATTCCATTTTGGCATTTTGGATGTTATATCAAAAGGCATTAGAGGTGGTTGGTGGGAGTTACAAATAGAAATGTGAAGTCTTTTGGCAACTCAAATTGAACTCTAATATGCCACCTGGTCTTAATGACCAAATTTCTTTAGTCCCTATACTGAAAACTAGAGCACAAGTATTATAATTAGAGTTATATATGTTTTTTATGTGTTTTATATTGTATGTAACTTATAAGCAGACTCAAGTTATATGTTTTAACTTTACCAATGTATTCCTTTAAAAATAGGTTTTGTGTTGCATAACTTAAGTAGAGTATTTAAACAAGGTGCAAATTATTAGAATTTGTTCTGAAGAAGTCCCACTGCTTTGGGAACAAAAGTACTAAACAGTGTGGATCTTTATTATTTGAATAAATATTTCAACATGTTTTTTTGGATGCTGATTGCCCAATCCAAGTTTTTTTCTTTTTACTTGGTTTATGTGGAGCTTGGTAGCACCGTTGATTCGTTCAGCTATGAAATTACCTTGCCATACCAATATCAGAAGATGTACTTTTTTATCAGTCAGTACTGCTGACAATCCAGTCATATGGTAGACATCCTAGACCTGTTTATTTAATCAGTGGTGTTAATAGCAGGCTGTCTGTTACAGTGATTACAACAAATATCATAGCAAAAAAGGTCACTAGCCAAAGTGAAGCAAGCATATATGATGGAAAACATACATCAAAATGAATGCAAAACTATTATTCATTGCAGATCTTCATTGATGTTCATCGTGTTACACGGCTGCAGTCATTACACTTGGATTATCCTGCCATCAGACGATCCCGCAGTCGGCCTGAATTCCCAAGTCTTGGTCCGGCATCGGTTGCTGTCACTTCTTCCCTGACGTCAGTGTGACAGGGGTGTATAAGATGCAGCCGACACCATTTTCTTCAGTCTTTCTTGCCATGCGGTGCCTGAAGCAACAGCAGTTCGCAAGTGCCGGTCGGCCAACTACTGAGATTTTCATTCCAAATCCAGAATAGAATTCTTCTACAAAGCTAAGTTGGGGAAACTTTTTCTTGCCTCAGACCGATGTCAGTAAAAGTTAATAACTGTATTTCTTGTGGGAAGCAAATACCGCATAAGGATTTCCATTCCTATTGTATCCCATGCCTAAGCCCAGAACACGACGTCACAGGTTGTCGGTTTTGTGCTAGGTTTAACAAGTGCACTATTAAACGTCGGTTTGATTTTGCCTGACATTATTTTGGCAGAAAATTCAATTATACCATGTCGTCGGAACTACCGATGACCGGAATACACAAAAAGCGCAAAGACAAGGACAGGCATCCGAGGCCCAAAACTGACGACGAAGCCTCTTCTAGGCCAGTCGCCGGTTCTCCGGTTTTCAGTGAGGCGCCTTTGCAGCCCCTGACAACCGCATCTTTAGAACCTCAAGCCGTCTCTGACTCCCACGTGGAGATGGCTGGGCCTTCGGACACACCAGATCTACAGCCTACCAAGACTAACCCTTCAGAGGGATCCGGAGTAGCTGAACAACCCGTAGCTTCAGAGGGTGTTTTCAGACCTACTCAGTTAACCATTAAATCTTCTGCTAAGTCTAAAACTCCAAAAAAAACCAAAGAAACAAATTCAGCATTCACCAGGACAGGCCTCTATGCCTAAGAAACAAATGCTCAAAATGGCCGAAGACTTAATCACTCTGATCAGTGGGTCCCATCCCCCTCCTGATAAAAGGCCTAGACAGGATGCAGACTATGACTCATCCGACCAGGTATCCATCTCTTCAGATTCATCCTCAGACCTTGGATACTCTTTACCCCCTTATGCGGATTCTGATGCTGAGGAATCAATTCCTTCAGCCTCTCCGCCAGAGGACTACTCCTTTGGAGAAACCTTGCATACCATGAGGGAGCATTTCCATTGGGAGGGCCAGGATTATTCAGAATCCAAGAAAAGGCTCAGAGATTTCCTTTTATTACCTCAACACAGACCCCTTGCTATTCCGCCAGTGTTAGACATTGTGGATGATGTGTATACTTTACCTCCTGCTCCAGTTAAGCCTGACAGATACTACAGAGTCCCTGACTCTCACAAATTTCTTTATAAAAGCCCTGCTGCTGACCCTGAAACTATTTCTCAGGGCCCCAAAGGGGTAAAGGCCTCCTCAGCAAAGAATCCAGTCCCCTCTGACAGAGATTCCAGAGCATTAGACAGATGGGGGAAGAAAGTATATACATCTGCAACTTTAGCAATGAGGGCCTTAAATTGTCAGTTTCACATGCTAAGATATCAACAATATTTGATGTCTCAGTTGAAACAAAAAGTGCTTCCAAACTCAGATCCTCCTAATTATAAAGAAATGCAGGATTTATTGCATGCAGCTGAACAAGTGGGAAAACATACTTTGCAATGTGGTTTTGAATCATTAGAGGCCTCCTGTAGGGCAGCAATTACAGGATCTGTCATTAGAAGACATGCTTGGTTAAAAGAACAGACGTTACCAGATCATGTTAAAGCAAAATTATTGGATGCACCTTTGCAGCAGGATGCTTTATTTGGAGTTAAGGCAGAAGAGGTATTAAAGAAAATGGAGGATAAGGCAAAATCTATGCAAATGGTGAAGGATTTCTTACAGGTTCAGCCTCCTCGATTTAGCAGAAATTGGCCAACAAAGAATTGGTCCTTTCCAGTTACAGACAGACCTCAAAGGGGCAGATACAGATGTCCAAGAGGTAGAGGTCAACCACAAGGTCCTTACAGGCCTCAACAATGGGATGCATCAACCCAGAAAGAAGGGGAAGACAGGCCTCAACCTTACAAAAAACAGCCACAATGACTTCCCACTACAGCTGCCAAACAGTTCTCTCTTGGCAGCCCCCTTGGGAGGAAAACTGGCACTTTTCTGTCACAATTGGCATATGATCACCAAAGACAAATGGGTTCTCAACATTGCATCTCAAGGTTACAGTTTCCACTTTCCCACTCTGCCAAGGTTAAAAGGAATGCCAAATCTGCCACCAAATCAATGGGCAGAGGCTCAAAGACAAATTACAGCACTCGTGGACATGAGAGCTATTCAAAAGGTACCAACACAGGAGCAAGGACAAGAAAGGACAAAGCCTGGAGGCCCATTCTGGATCTTTCTTCTCTAAACACTTACCTGGATGTTCCAAAATTCAAAATGTTGACACTACAGCAGCTTCTTCCCATGCTGGGCAAGAAAGCTTGGCTCGTAACTTTGGACCTCAAGGAGGCATACCTGCATGTCCCTATCAGACAAAACTGCAGAAGATACCTCAGATTCATAGCTGGTTCAATGCACTACCAATTCTCTGCACTGCCCTTTGGCCTATCTACTGCGCCCAGGGTCTTCACAAAGTGCCTGGCACCAGTAATTGCATTTTGCAGACAGAAAGGAATTCAAATTTATCCGTACCTGGATGACTGCCTGATTCAAGCAAAGAGCAAGGACATTCTTCTAAGGCATCTGGTGTTTGTAAAAAAGTTATTAAGTTGCCTAGGGTACACAGTAAACAAAAAGAAGTCAAAACTAGTGCCCTCACAAGAGATAATTGAATACAGCGGCCCAGATGGCTTATCTCACGCCAGACAAGCAGGGACAACTGACTCAATATTTTCAATTGATGGCAACAAAGACCCAACTCCCTGCAAGAAAAATTCTGCAGGCCTTGGGTTACATGGCATCTTGCATACTACTAATTCCATATGCCAGACTGCATATGAGGAAACTACAATGGTACCTAAAGAGTGTCTGGTCTCAACACTGTCAAAGTTTGGAAACAGTAATACCACTAATTCCTTGCCTTCAACAGGAGTTTCAATGGTGGGCTCAAGCATGTCACCTCAACAAGGGACAGCCTTTCACTCAACCAACAGCCAGGTAAACACTGACAACAGATGCATCAGATTACGCCTGAGGAGCACACATGGCAGGAAAATGTATTCAGGGCAAGTGGCCCGCAGAACAAAGGCATCTTCACATCAATCAAAAAGAGATGCTAGCTGTACAAAATGCCCTTATAGCTTTCAAGGACCTTCTGCATCCAAGATAACTACTACTAAAGACAGACAACACCACAGTTATGTGGTACATAAACAAGCAAGGGGGCCAGTGGCGGCTGGTGACTTCAAATCAAAGGGGGGCTGCAGGAGACAGCTGAATGGGTGGGGCCAAGGGGAAGGGGTGTGGCCAACTAGAAAGGGGAGGAGCTATGCTCAAAACCACAAAAACTAACTTTAATTAAATACGCTACCCTGGGTGACAAACCATCATTATGAGAGTCCAATCAAGACAAAAATAAGTGTAGAAGAATAAAAATATTTCAATGCATTGGCTGCATGACAGCTTACTTAATATCTAGATGGAAACAAAAGGTTGTGAGGCATGAAAAATAAATTACTTTTTAAATACATTACTGGAATGCCAGTCAAAATCAAGTACAAGAAAAAACAGAAGCACTCAACTCAAACCACTTCTCCTTGCACTGCAGTTCTAATTATAATTTATATTCAGCTTTATTAAAGTACCAAGTAACATGCTGAAAGTAGAAATCTCTGTGATGCCCCCACTTGTAAAAATGTTTCTTATCCAAAAAAGACCTGCTGCCTGACAACTATCTACTTGTTTCATGGGGAAAACATGTAAGTAAAAAATGAAAAGCAAACAAGAAACAAGCTCAATATACATTGCTTAAAGGATTACTGTACAGGTTATGGACCACACATGATCATTGGCATTCTGTTTAGTTTACGGGTAAAGTCTGTACAGATGACTGGAAGTCTCCAACAAGTGTAACAAGCTTTTTAAAATAATGGAATTCTGTCCTTTAATACCCAAGACTTATACATTATCTAGTCAAGTATTCTCTGCATGGCAACAACAGAAAGGCTTTCAATGTTGGCAATTCTTTAACAGTATGCTTATTAAAGCTTACTTGCATCTTACGATTTCAGACAAGCTTACCTTATGGTCATTAAAGCATTGCACAGAGCAACAGGCACTTTGAGTAATAAGCATAAATCAACAGTACAAAAATATGACAGAAACCAGACCTTTCTGCAAAATCAAGGACAGATGAAAAGCCACTGTAGTACTTGTGTCTACCTTGGATGGGGGGGACACACTGTACATTTACACTGCATAACTACTCCTTGCCTTGCTTGGACACATCCAGAGTCACTACATGGTGGAGTGGGGTGCAACAAGTATGTCACAATTTGAAATGTCTCTGGCTGACTGATGGCCCTGACACATTTGTCATACCTCTCAACCTCAGAGCAAGAAATCTGGACAAAGCCATACACAGAAGTGGGACAAATGCCCAAAAATAAGGACAATTTTAAATATTGCTCTAATAAACTTAGAAAGATAATAGAATAGGTCTTGCATTAGTATGACTTTTCTGAAGGGTATAAAATCTGAAATTCAAATGTCTGTCATTATTTTCTAACTTCAGTCTTTAGTGATTTGTCACTAATTTGCCAAAAAACACAATTTTATGAAAAATGGACCAAATGTGATGCAAAAATATAAAATAGCCACACAATACAGCTGGGAACCTGTCAAAGAAGGGACACTTTAATATTAGTACTGCTAACTTGAGCAGCTGACAAAATAAAAGAATCTACATGCATTTCAATTAATCTATAACTTTGATTATTACAGTTATTTCTTAATTGTAAACCCTCCATGTTTTCTTCCAAAATTGCTATTTTGCGGAGGGATTATTAGGGGGAAGAGCAACATTTTGAGCCAAAATAGGGGACAGTTGAGAGGTTGGCTATGCCTAATTCTATAAAGCAATTTATTTGCATGTACCTCTCAACCTGTTATCTGAACAAGGCCAAATATATTGGGGGAACATATAAACAGTACTAAAAATTGCTCTTGTATAAATTGAGACAGTTGATAGAATAACAGTTCTTACTTTAGCATGCATTTTTCTGAAGGTTATGAAGTCTGAAACTCAGTGTATCATTATTTAGTGACTTAATTCCTAAATGATTTGCCAGAAAACTGCAAATTTTATGAAGAACAAACCAAAAATAAGAAGCAAAAATCTATTCATTCTTTGAAAATCTGGACAGTTGGGAGGTATAGTTCAGCTGGGCCTGTCTGAGTTTGCTGCCCTTCCCCCCTGACAAAATCATGGTTGAATGGAGCTTCTGCAGCCATTCCAATGAACCATTACTTGGCTATTTCACACCATTTACCATAAACACTAATGTGCATACTGCTTTACTTTTATGATGAGTTGGACTTCATTTGAAAGTTTTATTTTGTATTTTACAGCACAAACACTAAGTCATCTACTAAACAAAGCAATGCAGTCTCACAATGAAAACTTAGCATTAAAACTTCTCTGCCCTTGAAACTCACATTCATTGAAACAGTATTGAAATCCACATTCAAAGAAAATACATTTTGCCAGTGGCAGATAAAGATTAATTTTGGGCTGTTTTCAAATCATAGGCCCCTTGCATATGAAACATACATGTGCTCTTTGATACACCTTCCTCATTGTACTAAATTATATTCCTTGTACAATATATTACAGTTGTTAGAGGGCGTTTTAAATTTGTTTTGAACATTTTTCCAGTAAGCAATGAAACAAAATGCATGCACCCATAATGACAAAACTGCCCAGTTCAGAACATTTATCATAAAAGTCTACTCAGACTTCCACAGTCCACCATTATCAGTAAATATGCACAATTCTATAGTCCACCACTATCAGTAAATATGCACTATTCTACAGTCCATTATCAGTAAATATGCACTATCTCTGAAGAAGTAAAAGTCATCTAAATAATTCCACATTAAAGAAATCTGTAACTAACGAAGAGGTTGCTGCTAGCAAACACCTTTATATTTCATGGTTTCATCGAAAAATAAATGTCTGTTGCCCTTCAGGAATAAACTGCCTATATTACATTAAAAAAATGATAAGCTAGTAATATTGCAAGAGGAAATGGATGGCAAACCGATAACAGACTCATAGTTAGTATCTTCACCAAGGAGAACATTCTCAGTACGGCAGCATCCACCCCTTGTGGGAGTAGAACCCACAGCCTTCTGCATTAAAGGCAAGTACACAACCTGTTGTGCTATTAACAAGGCAAACCAACTTCACTTAAGCAACACTAAACTTCTGTTCCCCTGCAGCTCTCAGCTCCTTGTAAAATCTACTCAATACTCAACTTCGCAGCACAAGAAAACTGGAAAATGCCAAAATGTATTGGGGGGGGGGGGGCAAAAGCCCAAAAACCAGGGACACAAACATTGCTTGTATAATCTTGGAAATTTGCCAGAACCATACATTTTACTGCCAAGCTCCCTGTGCAAAACAGTCAGAGCAGCATACCACTACGCCAAATCAGCTGCTTTGTAAAAGAGGAAGACTGAAACTTAAATGGCTATCATTTAGTGAATTCAGTTCTCACCATAGCTGTCAACCTCTTAGTACAAAACACCTGGACAAACCCAGTAATGAGGGATTACAGCCCTCAATCATTCAGTGAATTCAGTTCTTGCCATAGCTGTCAACCTTAGCACAAAAAACCTGGTGGACGAAGCCAATAATGGGGGAATACAGTCCCAAAAATAGGGACAAATTTCAAATATTCATCTTATAAACTTAGAAAATTGCTAGAATAAAAGGTTGTGTTACGGTTGTGTTACTATGTATTTTCTGAAGAACATGAAGTCTGAAAATTCAAATGCCTGTCAATTTTACTGCTGACAGAATAAAAACAATGTTCAGCAGAGACCCAGGGAGAAATACTGCAGACACGTCTTTGTAAAATGACAGGGCACCAGAGCAAATCCACACAAACACAGGGAGGAGATGCAGACTCCACACAGAAGGCACCCCAGCCAAGAATCAAACCAGAAAACCTATAGCTGTGAGGCAACAATACTACCACTGCACCATCAAATATGCAAGGACTTAAACATTCAGAAACCTGAAGTCTGAAATTCAAATGCCTGTCAATTTTATTTAACATTTGTTAATCAGGACAGTCTGACTTGGAACAAAAAAAAAAAATTCAGCAGAGGCCCAGGAAGAAATAATGCAGACATGTCTTTGTAACATGGGAGGACACAAAAGCAAACCCACACAAACACAGGGAGAAAATAAAGACCCCACAAAGAAGGCACCCCAGCCAAGAAGCAAACCTGAGAACCTGCAGTTGTGAGGCAACAATGCTACCACTGCACCATCAAATATCAAGCATTGCAGCATTTACAAACCACAGATATTATGAGGAACAGATCAGATCAAATATGAGGCAAAAATCTGCAGTTTTCTTTTTTTTACAAATGGTGGTGGGTAGGGAATTCAGGTCTTTAACACCTGCATACAAGGTACAGGGTTCAAGCCTGAGGTATTCCCTACCACACACACACACACACACACACACACACACCTGTAGTAGCAAACCACAAAAACTAAATATACTGCACTGGGTGCCAAACAGTCGTCATGAGAGTCCAATCAAGACAAAATGAAGTGTAGAAGAATAAAAATATTTCAATGCGTTGGCTGCATGACAGCTTAATATATAGATGGAAACAAAAAAGGTTGTGAGGCATGAAAAAATAAATTACTTTTTTTTAAATACATTAATGGAACGCCAGTCAAAATCAAGTATAAGAAAAACAAGCAGCACTCAACTCAAACCACTTCTTGCACTGCAGTTCTAATTATAATTTATATTCAGCATTATTAAAGTAACAAGTAACATGCTGAAAGTAGAAATCTCTGATGCCCCCACTTGTAAAAATGTTCCTTATCCAAAAAAAGACCTGCTGCCTGACATCTACTTGTTTCATGGGGAAAACATGATCAAAGTAAAAAATGAAAAGCAAACAAGAAAGAAGCTCAAGATACATTGCTTAAAAGGATTACTGTACAGGTTATGGACCACGCGATTGGCATTCGGTTTACGGGTAAAGCCTACAGAGATGACTGGAAGTCTCCAAGTGTAATGAGACTCTTAAAATAATGTAATTCTGTCCTTTATTACAAATACTGGCATATGCATTTCAATACCCAAGGCTTATACATTATCTAGTTAAGTATTCTCTACATGGCAACAGAAAGGCTTTCAATGTTGGCAATTCTTTAACAGTATGCTTATTAAAGCTTACTTGCATCTTGCAATCTCAGCCAAGCTTACCTGATGGTCATTAAAGTATTGCTACTTAAACACAGAGCAACAGGCACTTTGAGTAATAAGCATAAATCAACAGTACAAAAATATGACAGAAACCAGAACATTCTGTAAAAATCAAGGACAGATGAAAAGCCACTCTAGTACGTGTGTCTACCTTGGATGGGTGGGATTCTCTGCACATTTACACTGCATAACTACTCCTTGCCTTGCTTCGACACATCCAGAGTCACTACATGGGGGAGTGGGGTGTAACAAGTATGTCACAGTTTGAAATGTCTGTGGCTGACTTGTGATGGCCCTGACACATTTGTCATACCTCTCAACCTCAGAGCAAGAAATCTGGACAAAGCCATACAAAGAAATGGGACAAAGGCCCAAAAATAAGGACAATTTTTAAAATATTGCTCTGATAAACTTAGAAAGATAATAGAGGTCTTGCATTAGTATGAATTTTCTGAATGGTATGAAATCTGAAACTCAAATGTCTGTCATTATTTTCTAACTTCAATCTTTAATTATTTGTCACTAATTTGCCAAAAAAACACAATTTTATGAAAAATGGATCAAAAATGTGATGTAAAAATATAAAATAGCAACACAATACAGCTGGGAACCTGTCAAAGAAGGGACACTTTAATATTAGTACTGCTAACTTGAGCAGCTGACAAAATAAAATAATCTGCATGCATTTCTGAAATAAAAGTAATCTGATTATTACAGTAATTTCTTAATTATAAACCCTCCATGTTTTCTTCCAAAATTGCTATTTTGCGGAGGGATCATTAGGGGAAGAGCAACATTTTGAGTCAAAATCAGGGACAGTTCAGAGGTTTGGCTATGCCTAATTCTATAAAGCAATTTATTTGCATGTACCTCTCAACCTGTTAAAGGAGTACAACAGGTTTCTCTAATGTATTCCTCAACTTCACTGCCCTTTTCCTCCCTATTTACATTGTCCTCTGTAAAGCAACAACAATAAAGCATGTACAATTTTTATAATTCCCCTTACTTCTGTAACAGAAGCCTACCTTCTCATACTGTGATGGTTTCACTTACAAAATGATTCTCTCATGTTTGAATAAAGTTTGCTGGAGTCGCCCAATTACTGACATCATCGAGGCCAGGCAGTGCAGGTACTTTTTTTTTTTTTTAATCAGTTCCCTCCCCCAAAGTGACATCACCGCAGCCGTCATCTGATTCTAACTAAAATAATAAGACCCAGCCATTCTGTGATGTCATGGCACCCTTGTCCTTCCCCCAGCCTGTGTGCTGTTCATTTTATTCAGTAGTAGTGTAGTAACACCGATGTTTGGAAACAGAAATTTAGTATGCATACTTGTACATTCTGCAGGGCAAATGATGCTTAGGTGATATATTGCTTGCATACTTCTCTGTTGTATTTGCACCAGATATTGCTAGTGTGCAGTGTGGGAATAGAAAGATTAAAACATTACCCTGGTATCAGAGGTGGTAGTGCAACATATTCATAGTGGCTTAACATGAGAGTAGCTCTAAGCAAGCGCCATGTGAAACCTGAACAAGCACCTAGAATTATTCAGTGCAGCTTCCACACCTTAAGTCTGAAAATGAATTCACATACTCACATGAACAGGAGTAGCTGCATATTGATGGCTAAAGGTATATGGGCATGTCATGTGGTTACTACACTGCAAAACTGGTATGTAATGGTGGAGATATTTGGAAGGCATGAGCAAACACACCAGTATATTAAAGCTATAGCACCAATTGAACTGGAGGCTGGCAAATAGATTTAGTAAGGGATTTTGTCCATGCACAAATATTTCAACAGTGATTTTTTTGCAGTGGCGTCCATTATCTGATTCAAGGTAAGTTAACATTGATGTCCTTTATTAAAAAAAAAAAATCAATAAAAATTTACTTTGTTATAAGTGACTTCTGGACACAAGAAAAAGGAAGGGGAAAATATAGCAATATGGTTTGTATGTACAAAGACAAATCCAGGGACACTGCAAAAGGTTTTTTTTGCAAATCAGCCAGTGGGGTAAAAACATATGAAGGCAAACACTGCATACCAACACACTTTGCACATGTAAATCTCAATTTTTAACAAGGTGGAAACATGAAGTGATATCTTAACACTTAAATTAATAAAGATCTAAATTGGTTAATAGTATAAATGTTTTATTCTTTAGCTCCTTGGTGCAAGACCTTATTGGATGTGATTGCAGTCAAGTAAGGTCATGGCTTTAGTGCAGCAAAAAAATGTCCCCTCTAACAAAGGAAATGCTAGAGCAAAGATTAAATTACATGAGTCAAGCACCCTGCTGAGATCTGCCAAACAATGGAATTACCAGGTCAAATTACCCTCAGGACTTTGGCAGCTAGGGAAGCTAAGTGTTATGGGGGAGGGGAGAAGTAAATGGACTGGAATTCATTGTCTCACAAATTAGTGCCATTTAAACTAAATTAGAAAAAAGGCAGCAGTAAACAGCACTTTGAGTGTGTTCTGTGGCATTTGCACTGTTTCTGTTTTAAGTAGTCATCCAGCAGCAGGGAATGTTACTTTCACTGTTCTATTTTACTCAGTACTTTGTACTCATGCAACATCTATGAAATGACAGGAACTTTAGGCAAACGGAGGCCTGCATGATGTAACATTTTTGAGCCAAACAATGATTTCTGGGATACTGGATGGCAACCTGATTTATCCAAACCATGTCAATATGCCAGCCTCCAGGTGGTCAGAGTCTGGAATTACATATAAAAATATTTAAAATCCTGTAAATAATCCCAGAGTGCTGTTAAAGTGTAGGAAACATCATGCCATGATGTTTTAAACATGTTTTTTGAGTCTGTGGGTGCGGTACTCCTTTAATGCAATAAATCTGGACAAGGCCAAATATATTGGGGGAACATATAAACAGTACTAAAAATTGCTCTTCTATAAACTGGGACAGTTGATAGAACAGGTCTTACTTTAGCATGCATTTTTCTGAAGGTTATGAAGTCTGAAACTAGTGTGTCATTATTTAGTGACTTAATTCCTAAATGATTTGCCAGAAAACCACAAATTTTATGAGGAACAAACCAAAAATAAGAAGCAAAAAATCTATTCTTTCTTTGAAAATCTGGCCAGTTGGGAGGTATAGTTCAGCTGGGGCTGTCTAAGTTTGCCGCCCTTCCCCCTCACAAAACCATGGTCGAATGGAGCCTCCCTGCAGCCATTCCAATGATCCATTACTTTGCTATTTCACTCCATTTACCATAAACACTAATGTGCATACTGATTTACTTCTATGATGATTTGAACTTCATTTGAAAGTTTTATTTTGCATTTTACAGCACAAACACTAAGACATCTGCTAAACAAACTTGGCATTAAACCTTCTCTGCCCTTGAAACTCACATTCATTGAAACAACATTAAAACCCACATTCAAAGAAAATACATTTTACCCGTGGCAGTTAAAATAGATAGGAGTACCTACCAAAGACATTTTGGAAGCAGCAACTTGGAGTTCTGTACATACCTTTACCAAGCATTACCATCTGCCTCTTTACTCTAAATTCAGAGCTGGCTTTGCCACTGCAGTGCTGCAGGGCCTTATAGCCACCCCTAATGCCTTATAGATCCAGCCACCCTACCTCAGCTTTGGGATTCTACCCAAGTGTAATGACTGCAGCAGTGTAACACGATGAACATAGTACAGTTTTGTACCTACCATAAATGTAGATGTTCGAGTGTATACACTGCTGCAGTCCAGATTACCCTCCCTCCTTCCCCTCTTACTTGCTGGTATGTACCTAAGTTTTCTACCCTTTACTACCTATGGGGAGTATTTGCTGGTAACTGAAAGTTTTTGATTGCTTTTCATATGTATGTTTTATTAGCAATTTGCATTACCTACCTTTTTGGGGGCACCTGACATCTGGGGCAAGAAAAACTGAAGAAAATGGCATCAGCTGCATCTTATATACCCCTGTCGCACTGACGTCAGGGAAGAAGCGACAGCAACCGACACCGGACCAAGACTTTGGAACTCAGGCCGACTGCGGGACCGCCTGACAGCAGGATAACCCAAGTGTAATGACTGCAGCAGTGTATACACTCGAACATCTACATTTATGGTAGGTACAAAACTGTACTTTCTTCCTGCTCTTGTTAACCCTCCAATGCATATGTTATTGGCATACCCAGCTTAGGTATGCAGAGTTGCTGTGTGATCCCCTCCCTCAGTTTTCATGGATGCTTGCTTTCTGGCAAAACCTTGGCTGGTCTCTGATGCACCAAGATCTACAGTGGAACCCATTGTGTCAGTCAAGTGAGAAGTGGGTCAGCTACCATTATTATTTAATGGATATCTTCCTGAATGGTACAGCCCTTTCTTCTTCCTTTCAACACGAAGTTGCATTCTGTCCGAACCCTACAATGGCAGATTGTTGTTCCATATTTACCAGAAGGCAAGCGGTATTCACTGAAACGCTAAAAATGTTCTCACCTTGAAAGGACAAGAGTATCTTTAGGACGGTTAGTTTTCTACATAAGAACTTCCACTGATATAAATTCATTTCTTGAACCTGATAAAGTAAACGGTAATACTTCCAGCTAATTGGTGTAGATTTAACTAAAGTATTATTTTTGTTTTTAATATTCTGAGCAATGTCAGTGTAGTAGGGTTATTATATTATCTATTGTTCAAACATTATGCATAGTTCTCTGACAGTAAAACAGACTATGAGATTGTATTCAAAGACCCAGAAGTTTTATCTGATGAATTGGTTATTTACAATGTCTGCAAAATTGCTGTCAGACATTTCTTGTTAGGAGTCTGCTTTGACATTGTTTGTCTCAAGTGCCAGCAAATAGGTTTGATTTTGTTTCATTTTATCAGGAATCATTATAAGTTTGTGCTACAGGGAAGCTGTCTCTATTTAAAATGTAGCGTTATATAAACTTTTCCCTCTGGGGAGGTATTAGTTGTAGTGTTTGCTGTCACACCAGAACCATTCCTCCTGTGTATTTCATCATTCTGACAACAATTTATTTTATTACAGATGGATTTCTAAAGTAGTACAGTACAGTATTGTAATTAACTATATTGAGTTGCAAAACCTGGCTATGAATCAGATGTTTATTACACAAACAGATTCTGGATCTTACAGTTTGAAGTGACATTTTTATTTGCGAACTGATGAACTTTTTTGGAATGTTGTTTTCTTGTTGAATATTTTTTATGCTTTTAAGACTGCATTAGAGCATCCAGTTGCATCCCTGTTACAAAATGAAGGGGTATGCGCCTTGTCTAAATACTGTACAGTGTTGATTATCTGCCCTTTAGTATAGCTTAAACTAGGCCATAGATGGATTAAACAAACATAATGAAATATGAGCCTTGCAATGTGATATTGATGGTACTAATGTCTCACATATTCATCACAGACAATGCAAAAGCTACCTCCATTTTGTGGTGGGATTTCATCAGTCTTTCCATTTATTCCAACTAGCAGGGCATTTTATCTGCTTGCCTTAGTATCTGCTAGTCTTAAACTGTACAAAGTATACTTATTCTTTTCAAATAGTAGATTGTCTTCCCTAGATTTCCATTCATACAACTAAATTGAAAGTCCCCATCTATACCATTTTCTTATTTCTTATTGTAGCACATGCAGGGACTTGAGCATAGTACAAGCATATCTATGCTGCTGAAAAAGAATTGCATATCTTTAAGTTGGCTATCACTGTGCACCAGGCTGGAGAGCTCCATCTAGTCCAAAACATCTGTCACTAGTGGAGTGCCTGAGGATTCAATCCTTGGGTCATCCCTCTTTGGCATTTACTCTTTTGGATGTGAAAGCTAATATTAAGGGTTTGTGGCTGACCTAATTGGCAGATGACTGAAAAATGGGTGTTGTCATAAACTCCCAAGAGGTCACCAGAATCCTACAAGAGGACTTGTCCCAAAAAAATAGTCAGTGTCAAAACCATGGACTAAAACATAATGTTAAAAAATGTATAATCGTATCCTTTGGCAAGAATGACTCCCCTTGTAACTATGAAATGTAAAATATTCCTCTGGAAATTGATCTCGTAGGTCGAGATCTTGGAACCTATGTCAACAGTGAGATATCCTTCAATCACCACATATCCACTATTGTAAGGAAGTCCGTTTTTATTGCACAACTCTATCTAATGGAACAGCATCCAGATCTAAGGACTGAATTGTTCCACCGTACTCAGCATTCATTAGGCCAATCATTGAATATTATACCCCTTTCAGGATGTACCAGTCCAAAAACTTGTCACAACAGGAATGATAACAGCGTTTTCTCATTAAAAATCAAGGACCTAAATCATAAAAACTGTAACGATCATCTCAAATCCTTGTTTTAATTCTCAGTATCTTGCAGGCTGTTAAGAGGTGACCTGTGTCTGGTATACAAGTCATCCTCCAGCCAAACACTGATTGATTTACTGCACATCAACAAGTCAAATAGCATCAGAAATACTTGGTCTTAGGATCTAAATCTCTTCTGCAACATCAGCAGAACTGTTTGGAGGGACAGGTGTATCTCACAGATGTACTCCTTCTCTAGAACAGACTCCCCACCCACATAAAACAAAGTTCATGTCTGTCAGTATTCAAACACAACTTGGATCTATGGATGAGAAACAGACGATTTACCTCAGTACTGCCCCCTGTACTGCTAATGGAGATAGGCAGCTCCTAAATGCTCTATCCTATGCATGGGTCCCCTCCAATTATCCATGGTATGATCCCAGTTATTAAGGGTGAAATATAATTATTGACCATGGTATGGGTAAGGCCTATCTGTAACCAAATGGGATAGGTTAAATTGAGCTCAAAAAGGGAAAATAGCTAGGCTTAAAATAGCCTGCAAGGACAACTAGCCTAGTACTTACCTATAAACCTATACATTTCTCTACTATTCCACTGACAAGAGACCAAAGCAGGTTGTCTCTCCCTCTCACTCTCTGTCTCTGTTATTCCATGAGTTTTACAAGCTGCCTAAATTGAGAATTATGAAAAGAAACATAATTTTCACCACATATGTCTGGTATACATAGATTTTGCAAAGATCTGGTCCCAGACTAGTTTTACTAATTGAGCTGATATGAATGCAACAGCCTGCTCAAGGGGAATTCTTGAATATATATCCATTACTACAAGAAAAAAAAAAAAAACTATATAGTATTGCATAAAATATTATCCAGATTGCTTTTTATCTCAGAAGTCTCCATCTGATATATTTTTTTTATTATTTTTTATTATTTCACATTTGTTTCCAGAGAAAGTCCATCTGAATACATGTCCTTTTTCAGTGGAGGCCCCGTGAGAAAACCTCCACAAATGACAATAATAAGAACATTCATAATACAAAATACATAATCATAAGGGATTGATAGTACAGCTGAGGTAATTTACAACATATTAAGAGTACTAATGAAACAGAGGATGGAATAAGTAAGACAAGTTAACTGCAGTCAGTCAGAAATTAAACATATGCACAATATCTTTGATTAGTAACTACAGATGATATTAACATTTGATATAAACAACATTTTCAAAATCTTTTGAATCATTTCATCCATTCCTGGAATCTAGATCTCCTTCTTACTCTAAGCATTATGTTATTTCTTATAAAATTAAGGTTGACTTCAGTGACTAGTTTAATACACATCTTCTGCAATTTTTGGGCATAATCAACCTTATACCTTTTAGTAGGTATTAGCTCTTAGTCATAATATCTCATCTTTATACTTCTCATGCCTGTTTATATCCTCTGTATGACTCCCATTTTAGTTTTCTTATGCCATGTATTGTTAGTTCAGACTTCTTTAATCCACTGTAATATTGTATCATTTCTGTTGCTGCTCTATCCGTGTGTTAGGACTCTTCCTACTGACATATTCATTTGCTGCTTTCCTCTATCCGTGTGTTAGGACTCTTCCTACTGACATATTCATTTGCTGCTTTCCTCTATCCGTGTGTTAGGACTCTTCCTACTGACATATTCATTTGCTGCTTTCTCATGTCTGTAACCCTTAATGTAAACCCAAAACCTTTGATAAGGAGCAAGCACTGTTTTCTTTTACCTGTTTGTAATATATTTAAAACTAGTATGGTTACAGTCTCAGAGACCATCTTTCTAATGCAAGTGTTGGTTTAGCCTTTGAGTTGCTACATACTGCCTTTTAAAAGTTGGTGTTCAGTGATTAGTGTAAACTCTTTAGTAAGCAGATTCATGTGAAAATGTTGAAAGATACATAAAATTGTGATTGCATCTTTCTCATTTTTGGATTATATTTTCTCTACATCTTTTAATGATCTGTTAGCATACAAAATCACATCTTGCATCTGATTTAGGATTACTTCCAGTGAGCAAGCATCTGCTTTTAGTACTGCTCTAGACTTATTTTCAAAAAACAAATAGCTGTCTTTGAATTAGGTTTTTGTTTAACCTTTCAAGGGCTCTTGGCATTTTGCCAAGTTGCACAATAATGGTACTAAAGTCCTTTTTGCATCTCAGTTTGAAATTAATCATAACCACTAAGCTGCTTGACTCATTAGTATTTGTATGCTGTGGCATATCATGTAGGATCCATGCTTTAACATGTTATAACACCGCTCCCTAGCCTGAGAATAAGAAATCATAAAATTTAAGTGGCTTACTCTCATTCACATTTCTCTGTTTAGTTAGTCCATTTTCTATAAAAATATAAGGGGAGTTCTTAGTTTTTTGTTATGATTTTTTTCAGAATTTCCAGGTTATAACATCACCGGACTATATTGTGTTCTTTACACAGTAAATTACTTAACTCCGCTTCACATGCTAGGGCATTTCAGAAGTAAAGCTCACACCAGATGTCAGCCTTTTCTATTTTTTCAGTCATATTTGTAAAGAAGTACTGGTATTGAACCTGTTTTCTTAGGCTGATGGTAAACTATCCTCGACTCAGCTTACTAAACACTCTTGCTTCAGCCAGCTTGCTTATCATATCATCTACTACTAAAGAATACTGTCTCTTCTTTGAATTGCTTTATTGGTTACTTTCTTGTCAATCAAATGTTTATAACTGAAGGTTTCTTTGATTTTATGGATGTAATTATGAGTTGAGACCCAGAGTAAGGCTAGATACTTTTTCAGTTATGTTTGCACTTTCATTGTCTGTAGGTCAAATTTTTTTCTATATGATGTGAAAATTTATTTCACTGTGTGGCTGGGTTACTAGCACTGTATTTGCATATTTAAATAACCCTATAGTTCTTCAGTTTCCTAATTCCTTGAGCCAAATTATTGTCATTATTCACCGTACATTTGTGATCTTTTAGTTCTGAGTTTGTCACTACTTTTGCTGTTTAGTATTTGCCTTAGTGACTTTGCTATGGAGTAGCCCGAGGCTTTTGATCCAGTCATTTCATATACACTGGATGTGTTTTTTGTCACTCCTTTATTCATTGTTGTTTCAACCTTAAAGAAAAGTTTCATGGACAGAGCATTGTTGAGTTAAAAAAATTATATATACACAGACACACACACACACACACACACACACATACATATATATATATATATATATATATATATATATATATATCTGTGTGTGTGTGTGTGTGTGTGTTTGTGCGTGTATGTATGTGTATATATATATATATATATATATATATATATATATAGGGTCTATATTACATTGTCGAACTGCAACAAGTTCGAATGATGTAATATAGAACCTGAAAGTCCTTAACCTGAAAATAGCGAAGCCACAACACATTGATTTTTTTCCCAGGGAAAAAAAATTGGTGGTCCGTTTTCGGGTCTTTGCTATTTCTTCCACTGGGGTGCAATCTCAGAGTTGGTATATATAAGTAGGGGGTGTGGGGGTAGGTTAAGTTTCAGGTTGCAGGTTCTTTTTTTTTTGTTAGGGGAAAACAATCACTGTTCTTTGTGTTCGCTATTTTAGTGTTTCGGATATTAGGGTTCGATATTACATTGTTCGAACTTTTTGAAGTTCGACAATATAATATAGACCCATATATATATATATATATATATATATATATATATATATATATATATACGCTATATGTATTAAATATGTATATGTGTGTGTGTGTGTGTGTAGTGTATATATATATATATATATATATATATATATATATATATATATATATATATATATATATATATATATATATATATGTATATGGAGTAAATGTTTTTTTTAGTTAAACCCAGGTTTAAATGAGACTTGAGTCCAGGTGTTGTAAAGAAACAACAAACAAATGACTTTAAGGCTGAAATGAAATAAACTCCATGTATCCAAATATTTATTCTTTAGTGATGCTGGAAGTATTTCTTTATCCAAGAATTTAGGATGCTGTCAAATATTTTTTACAATCTATACTTCTGTGTGGCGACATGCGTGAATGGGCATTCCTTCGTTGAAGGTTGTGCGTTAGGCCCGGCAAGCCAGCACGTAAAAATCTACTGCCAATCATTAGCAGACCGGAGTTCTGCTGTGGCGACCCCTAACTGGGAAAAGCTGAAAGACACAAACAAACAAACATGCCATACTTAGATTAATTACAACTGTCTATTGTGGCTTTATTTAATAGCAAATGACCTTTTATTGCATATGACTTTCTTTTGTTACCTGTTTGTTTTATTGTCAGAACTGATTTTTTTTCTAAATGACTATAAACTTTATTTGCATCAGTTCCACTATATAATTTGCATA
This sequence comes from Protopterus annectens, assembly GCF_019279795.1. Classification (NCBI taxonomy): domain Eukaryota; kingdom Metazoa; phylum Chordata; order Ceratodontiformes; family Protopteridae; genus Protopterus; species Protopterus annectens. The sequence continues at coordinate 417,398,128 of NC_056745.1, read as the reverse complement.
TTGTTGGAAGGCAACTTATTGGTATGTAATTCTTAAGATGGCTTGCAGGTTCACTCTTAAGGAAGACTGCCATTTTAATTCTATTTAACCAGGTTGATATCTCTTCAGGTTGTGAATATAAGTAAGCCTTACTCAGGGATAAACCTTGTGAAAGATGTTAATACTTTTACCCAAAAGTTAGGTACTGCATTTAGGCCTAGGATTTCTCTGTTAGCAGCTTTTCTTAATTTTGTCTCAATGACTCTGCCTGTTACTTCAATCCCTTTTATATCCTCCATATTAGACCTCTGTGCTGTTTCTTTTAATTCCTCTGTCCATTCAGCATCTTAGCTACGTTCAGCAGGGTCTTCGTAAATATTTCTCCAAATCTTAATTTTTTTTCTTTTTTTGGTGGAGTTTATAGTCCTTTTGCTTTGTTTTCCATAAACCTTTTAGGGTCATCAGTGAATTGCTTACTTTGTACTTTTCCTTTAGATTTATTTCCATACATTCTAAGCGTTTCTGTTTGTGCTGATAATTTTAGTTTATTATTGAAAATAGTATATGATAGGGGTGGCCACGGTGGTGCAGCAGTTAGTGTTGCCGCCTCACAGCAAGAGGTTCTCCGGTTCGATCCTCGGCTGGGGTGCCTTCTGTGCGGAGTCTGCATGTCCTCCCTGTGGTCGCGTGGGTTTCCTCCAGGTGCTCTGGTTTCCTCCCACATCCCAAAGACATGCTGTAGGTTGATTTGACACTCTAAAACTGGCCCTAGGTGTGAGTGTGTGCATGTGTGTGCCTTCTGTGGAAGGTTGGGCACCGGGCTGGCAACTCAACACCATAAAACTCCACTGCCAATCATGAGCGGACAGGTGATCCGCTGTGGCGACCCCCAACTAAGGAAAAAGCCGAAAGAAGATTGAAAATATTATATGATGGATCCTGGTTTGTTTTGATACTGCCTGTTTCTGTTATGTATTTTTGATGATCTGTTCCCGTTTCTATATTTTTCTAACAGTTGTTTCCTTCATACTGCTCCTTTCGGGTACAAATCACGATTGAAAAGCATCTTTTGACCAGCCTACCTACCTGCTTATCAAAGAGCAATAATTAAGTAAATAAATTAGTAAATAAATAAATACAGACGTAAATAATACTTTTTTATAGAGGTGGCTGAAAATATCAACATCATCTGTTACAGATTACTATTATGTCTAGCTTTATGTTACTTTCACTTTCACTTATTGTATTTTCACAAATAGATTCTTTTTACGCTGTCTCTGTTTTCTGTCTCATTGTTTTCAGGTTTTTCATTTTGTTATGTATGCTTCCCATTCTACATATTTGGGTCTCTGTGCTGATCATATATCTTATTTCTGTGTTTTCGATCCAAAACCTGGAACTCGGGTAGAGCTAAAGAGCGTATCAGTTGAAAAAAATCCTCCACCAGGTTGATGCCAAATGTTTATTCCATAAAACACATAGAATGACACTTCCACGACAATATGCAAAGTAAAATCCAATGCTAAATAGTGCAAATAAGCAAGGCACTTTAAGTCTGTTTCAAACAGAAAAACGGTTGAGCGCTTTCATCTGACAATAACAGATTTCATCAGAACCATGGTGTTTTTTGCATCTCCTGTTTAAATACCCAACATTTTGGCGCCAAACATTAATTAGTAGTTAATTATTCATTATTACCTTAAAAAATACAATGACTTAAAATATATATATATTTTTTACAATAAAATTTAACCATTGCATACAAAATTAATTTGGATATTGTATGAAACATGAAGCGTACTATCAAACATACTAAAACCCACATAAATATTGTGTATACATTCCTAATGTGCAACCTTTCCTAATAAATTGATACTATGTCCTGACTAAACCTACACTATGTAGGACTACACTAAATACAAATACCTACTATAAAGTTACCCTACCAGGGACAATTAATGACTATTACAAGTAAGCATAACTACTAGAATTTATACAGATGGATATGTGAAATAAAACAATCCTAAGACTATAAAAGAATATGAAGAAGTGGTAAATGTGTACAAAAAATACATACAAAAAATAGGGGTACATTTGAATACACAGACAACAAATTATAGTAAAGCTTATGGGAAAACATTCTGTCTATAGGCAAAATTGATTACTCTAATCTTTTACAGAATCATGGACATCCCAAAATTAAAAAGGGCTTAATGCTGATATATTCATTAATTCCTGGGTGCGTGGTAGCATCCAACAATATTTGCCATTTACTTTCCATAGCTCCCAATTTTGCTTTCCAATTACCACTCCCCACAGTACTATCTACCTGGTCTAGTATAGCAAATTTAAAACAATGGTCCTTGCCATTTGCTATAATATGTTTGCTTAATGCATTTTTCTCGTCACCTTTTTTCATCTTATACGTATGTTCGTAAATCCTAGTTTTTAACTTTCTTTCGGTTTTACCTACATAATATGCATTGCATATTGTGCAAGTCGCTAAATATACTATCCCATGACTATTGCAGTTTCCAGTTTTAAATTTACATTAACTGTTGGTGGTATTCAACAACTTTATACTGTACTCTTCATTAATGTATTGACACTGCTTGCATGTACCACATTTTTTCGTACCCATAATTTTGCTTTGTTTCCCCTTAGCACTTTTATTGTTTTTTTCAATCATTCTTTTTAGATTACAACCTGATTTATACGTAATACTGGGGTATCTCCAGTTATATTCGTACCTTCTACACCAAGGTTAAACACATACCAATGTCTATATAATATTTCCTTAATGATGTTAGTAAAGGGGTTATACATGATAACACATACACGTCTATTGAATGTGTTCTTAGGTTGTTTGCCAATTTCTACTTGGCCTAATAATGGTTTATATTTCTTTCCCCATTGGGATTTTACATAGTTAATCACATCAGTCAACATACCACTAGGGTATCCTCTATCTAAAAATAACAATTGTATAGTGTCAAGTTCATTGGACATAATTTCTCTTGTAGATGACATCCGAGCAGCTCTCACACATTGTCCCTTTACTATATTCTTAAACATGTGGGGTGGATGACAACTCCCATAATATATATAATCGTTCGAAAATGTGGGTTTTCTATACAATTTAGATGTATACCCATAATCATCAGAGCTGATATAAATGTCCAAGTAAGCTGTTCCCTTTTTCTCTATAGTGTGAGTGAATTTTAAAAATTCAGTTGTATTATTAATATAATTGATGAAAGTCTGAATACTTTCCATTTCTCCCTTCCACACAATTAATATGTCATCTAAGAACCGTGTGTATAGCAACATTTGTTTATAGTGTTCACTAGTAAATATGAATTGATTCTCCCATTCTAGCATCACTAAATTTGCAAATATGGGCGCACAAGATGCGCCCATAGCAACTCCCCTCGTTTGTCTAAACGTTTCGCCTAAATATTCAATATAATTATGGTCAAGGATAAGTTCCATCATACTCATAATAAGCTGTATCTTGTCCCAAGTAAAACCAGAATATTTCACCAAGCTGTTGTTAAAGTATTCAAGTCCTATCCTAGCCCTCCCTTCATAGCGGAACGCATCGAGCTAAACAGCATGGGTGATATCCCCAACGGACAACCGCAGGACTCTCTTGTTATTCAAAAAACAGCTAAACCGGTTACAGGAATTGACATTAAGGACTTGGGTAATAACATATTATCCGAAGCAGAATTTACATTTGACTTCAGTTTGTTCCATCATAAAGAGGAATCAGAGAGACTGGGGGCTAAACCAAAAATACGGGAAAGAAATAAAACCTACTCTAATGTGACTAAGAAAAATGTAAACAAGATACACACAGGTACTGTGTTTAAAGAATTTATAACTAGTCCAAATAATTGTAAAAAAGTACAAGGGAAAAATGTACCTATTATTGATAGAGAAAACAATGATAAGTTTATGCAAGATTTTTTAAATGATGAATATTTGTTTGAAACTGATGGTGAATGTAATTTTAGACATGAATCTGTTGCATTTAATGGGTTAACTAATAATATGAAAAATAAAATTCATCTTATGGGTAAAAGATTAATACAGTTTAAAAGTGTTAAATTAGATAATGTATATTTAGAGAAATGTATAAATTCTAACATTGTGCCTAAAGGGTTGCGTTTTTTTGGTTGCCATTGGGGTTTGAATACAACACAGTCAAACAAGATTTTAATAAACTATTTGATTTGTTTGGCAGTATGTACATGAAAATGTTAATGAAGCATAATGATGAAAAAGTAGCAAAGCTATATAAGGAGTTAGAAGAACTAAATGATGAAATTACAGGTGACAATGAATTTGACAAATGGCAGGAACTATATTTTAAACAGTTTCAGACAGCCAGCTACAAGATGAAGACTATATACAATAGAAAAATACATAAAATGGAGAGAGATACAGAACTTTATAGGGTAGGCCGAGTATATATTTGGCCACAATTAAGGAGAGAAATGGATAACATTAACCAGTTAGAGCATAGTGAAAGGAAACGAGTATATGTCGTGGAAGTGTCATTCTATGTGTTTTATGGAATAAACAGTTGGCATCAACCTGGTGGAGGATTTTTTTCAACTGATACGCTCTTTAGCTCTACCCGAGTTCCAGGTTTTGGATCGGAAGTGTTATTTGGTCGTTGTGCTACGTTTTTTTCATTCTTATTTCTGTTTTGTTTTTTATTACTTTTGTTTCTTGCTGTACAAACCTTCTTGTGGTTATTCTCCTTCATAGTACCTGCATAATGTCCTTATCATGTTACCTCTTTTTTTGCTGATTTCACAAGTTTTGTTTAATTTTATTTTATCTGTTTATATTATTGTGCACTCATGTGACTGTATCTACTCTGTCAGTCACACATGCTTTATATCATTCTTTACCTGCACTTTTGACATCTCTACTGGCTTTGTAAAGGTGAATGTTTTTGCAATGTTGTATTAGGATCTGACAATAGTTTTATTCTTTCTCTTTCAGAGTTACACACGGGTATCGTTTTATGTTTATATTTTTTTGCCTGTGTCAGAGACTTTGCATTTCCTTGCTGGGGATTTTAGTTTAATACATCTGTGATTTCACTCTCTTCTGGTGTAGCACTTGTGAATCTTTGTATTTCTAACTGCATAGTTTACTTATGTAAAATATCCATGTACATTTTCTTTTATATCTTTAATTTTGACAGCTGTGTGTTACAGTCTTATATAATTGGTAAGCCTTATCTCCAGTCATGTGTAAGAAGCAGTGCGTTTAGATGTTCATTAGTGGCTGTGTTAAAACATTTCAAAATTGTTAAAATTTGTGAAACATCTTTTCCACTGTGACCTCCATTGTGTATATCATAGGTACTAGCAAATATTAGCAGAATCTATATTTAAAGATAGTTTTCCTTTATATGTTTCCTGCTTTACTGATAGTGGTTGCTTTTATTTCTTGTAATTGCAGTCACAGATATTGAACTAATCTATTGTAATAGTGTCCTGTTACATTCCTTCCTACTCCCTGGCATACAGTTTATAGAATGTGCCCTATTCTAGAAATGGTAATATGCATGCCTGGTATGTGATCTATTGCCAATGTCTACTTCAGACTGTTGTGTTCCGATGAGATGTATAATGCCTTGTACTCTGCTCTTTGAGGGTAGAAGTGAAGTTATGCCAGTAAAAAGAACTAAGAAGCAGTACAGCTACAGCAGGTGTTAGCAGTTTGAGGGTGCCCAGAAGATGTCAAGTTGGGGACCCCTGGCCATTTCCAATGTAAGTATCACCCTACCACTGCCACCCCTCCTAAGCAGCATTTTAGGTCATGATGCACAGTTGTTGGAGCAGTAGCTACAATGCTCTTATATTATGACAGGCCTGTGCACCACAATATGTTGCCCTATCTCACAGAGGGAAATTCTCAATGACTGGCATTTACTTGACATGATGATACATTATAACAGGCCAATGAACATGGCCATCTTTAGGTTGAATTGTGCCCTAGACAAAGAGATCCATGGTGCCGCCCACTGCCTACTGTTTCACCCCCCTGCACACATATATATTCATATTTTCATAGGTTCATTGATTTATACTAGACTAACAACCACTAGGGTCATTTTTAAGCCAAGTAATGCAAATGTGACCCACATACTTGATTTATCTAGGGTGTAATTTACTGATTGTCTCTGTGCATCAGAGATGTAGTCGCCAGACCAGGGGTGAATTTCCGATTATCCATCTATTGGTTCAAGTTGTTCTTAAATACGGTTACAGAGGAACACACTTCACATGGATGTGTAGCCTGTTCCAGAGAATGGGAATTCTCTGAGAAACATACCTGTCTCTCCAGCATGTTCTGTTTATGTCACAAGCAAAATTTATGTCTTTTGATCTATTATTTTCTGAAGCTGTTTGTTTTGTGAATGTGCAAAAGGCTTATCAAAACAGGGTCCAGGAATGGCTTGTGTGCAGGCAAAGGTCACCTCTCAGAATTCTGTATGATAACTTGGAAAGAGACTAGACATTGAGGCTTTCAGCATAGGTCATTATGTTTACTGCTGTATTTTTCTTGTAAGGAACCTTTGTGGGTATTCCAGTTGCTGCATATGTCTGGTCAGGTACATACCAAAGGGGGCATTATACTCTGTGATGGGTCTGATAAGGGCCGAGTACAGTGGTACAATGACCTGTCTGGGCCTAAATGCCATTCCCTTAGTTATAAGTTGAGCAACATAAAAGGATTTTCTTAATACCTTGGACACATGTTTGTTGGAGGCTAGGTTGCTATCTACATGGGTTCCCTGATTCCTGACTTGTAAATCAATTTTTAGGAGTGTTTTATTGATGACATAGTTACCTGGGGTAGCCGACTTCCCAAAAGGTACTATAATAAATTTCTTTGTGCTGAGTTTTAAGCCATATCGTTTGACCAACCATTTGAATGTATTAGATCATCCTGAAGCATGTTCTCATCTTCGAAGATTCAAAGACTACTCTCAGTTTAATATTTATTAAGACACAATAATGTAAGAGCTTTCATACAGGATAGTACCTGTACTTCCTCAGACAAAAGTAAATATAACAGAAAACCATTTTACTTAAATACATCCTCCCAAGAAGTAACCCCACCTATCTAGAATCACATGATTAATTAATGGGTTGATTAGTTATAAACCTTAGTATTGAATGCCAAAAAAAAAGAGTTTTACAAATACTTATATATGTATAAATGTGTGAAATACACATATAAAAATATAAAAACATCTCTAAGAACATATGAATATAAATAGCCCACAATAAATTATTATATAAAGATCGTAAAAAGACCTATCAACAAAATTAAAATGTAAATATTTATAGAATGTGCTGTGTCATTAATGTGAATCCCTATCTAATAAGGCTCCTAAGTTTTAATATACATGCTATAGAGCTTATGTCATTGATGCCTGGATACTTAAAGGCATCACATCTAAATTGCTACAGGAGCTCACATCTTTCCAACCATAAGGGGATAGTGCCGCCTCTTATGGAACCAATTACCTGATCTATAACCCTAAAATCAAAATTGTGGTCTGGATAGTTTACTATATGCTTGGAAAGGGCATTTTCAACTTTTTTATTTTTAATTTTTTATGTTTTATGGCATATATATGCTCATACACCCTATCCCTAAGTCTCCTGTCTGTCTTTCCTATATAGAAGACAGGGCATATTTTACACTTAGCCAAATAAATAATACTCCTTGAATTACATTTAAATCTTCCATTGCAGGAAAATCTCATATCTCTGACAGTGAAAAAAAGGCCTGTATTAACAAATTTGCAGTAGGGGCATGACTCACATTTGAACATACCCTTTATTCTAGAATTACTAATCTTTTTAATGTCCAATATTGATTTCAATTTTTGTCCCCTTCTAAATATGACCATGGGTTTACTTGGTAAGTTATTCCTCACATTTTCATCGGCTATTATCAAATCCCAATTTTTACACAAAATGTTTTTAATCAGGTAAGCCTCATTACAAAAAGGGGTAATAAAAGTGGAAGCAAAATCAGTAGTTTGGTTAGGGTTTAGTCTACTCGAATGTTCATGAGCTATATCTACAACATCCACCCCTCTCACCTGAGAATCATTTAAGATAGCCTTGAAATGACCAGCAAACCTTTTAGAGGTTACTTCTGTTAAAATATCCTCTAATAATGAATGTGGGTAGCCACGTTTAATGAACGTGTCCTTCAAAAACTGGCATTCTACCAGAAAATCATCATAATTAGAGGACATTCTGGCAGCTGGGACAAGTTGTCCCTTAACAACGGATTTTTTCTGATGGTCCGGGTGGGAGCTGGAATAATGTAGGAAACAATTGGAACACATTTCCTTCCTATAAATAGTAGCTATGTAACACTGTCTAACACTATCCTTGCTCAAGCATATATCCAAACAGGAAACCCTGTCCTTTGGAAGTCACTTGTAAACCTTAAAAAATCCGTAGTATTATTCATGTAGTTAATAAGTTCACTCAAACAGCCTCATTACCTTTAAAAATAATAAAAATATCATCTAGGTAACAGGAGTAAAAATAAATATGTTCCAAGAAAGGGTTGTTTTTCAATAAAAATTCCTTTTCCCAAAAGACCATCACAAGATTGGAAAAGCTAGCCCCAAACGGTGATCCCATGGCAACACCCTTTGTTTGCACATATTAAGAGTCATCAAATAGGAAAAGGTTGTTGGTAAGTATCAAGTCCAGAAATTCCTGTACTAGATATAATTCCTCATTATCAATGCCTTTCCGCACCAATAATTGGCTGACCCAATCTATACCTAGGTCATGTGGGATCACCGTGTATAAATCTTTCACGTCCACAGTAGGAAAATTATAATCCTCCTTAAACATCAATCTATTAACAATAGCCAAAAAGGACCAAGAATCTTTACATACTTGAAATTCATCTATCAAAAAACATTTAAGTATGTTATCAACAAATTTGGCCATAGGATATGTTATAGAATTGCGTCCATTGACTATCGGACGTAAAGGGGGATTATATAAATCTTTGTGAATCATGGGAGTTCCAAAGATGACAGGAATTTGTAGTGCTGGGACTGTAAGGCAGTTGAAAATATCAAGGGAAATATGTGCTTCGATGACCAAATCATTTAAAAATGCCCTAATTTTCTTATATGCACCATTAAGTTCATTCAAAGAAACAAGTTTATAATTAACAGTATCTAACATCAACCTCATTTTAGCCTTATAAACATCATTATCAATGATAACTATACGTCCACCTTTATCAGGTTGGGATATCCTCAAATCACTATTAACTAGGCTTGTTAATGACATTCTTTCATCAGTGCTTAAATTATTAGTGTTAGAAATGTCAGATGCATTTTTACATAACTTCATGTTCCTTAAATCAAATTCACAAATATACTCAAATGATGTAAATGTTGGATTCAAAACAGGGTTAAATGTACTATTCACATGATACATACATTAGTTGTATTTGTACCCAAAACTAGCTTCAAGTTAAGCTTTCTTGTAAATAACTTTAAATCAATTATTGTTTTAGCCAAGTCCAAGTTTCTAGAGGGTAAAAAAGTCATACCCCTTGCTAAAATGTCCGCTAGTTCTGTGCAAACAAAAAAAGAATACTTGAATACTTTAAAGTCATTAGCTGTGTTAAAAATGATATTCAACTGCTTATCTCCCTCAGGGCTGAAAGCGTGTGGATTATAGTCCAAGAAAAAGTCATTACACTCACCAAGAGAGGGAGAACAGCTGTTCATTATCTCCATGTTTGTCGCTGATTACTCTGGTTCCTCTTCCTGTTGTTTTTGTGTGCCATGTTCCTGCAATGGAAGATTTAATTGTAATTGAAGGAGTATTATTTATTTGTCTAAGTGTAAAATATGCCCCATCATCTGCATAGGAAAGACAGACAGGAGACTTAGGAATAGGATGTATAGCATATATATGCCATAAAAATAAAAAAGTAGAAAATGCCCTTGCCAAGCATATAGTAAACTATCCAGACCATAATTTTGATTTTAGGGTTATAGATAAGGTAAGTGGTTCCATAAGAGGTGGCCCTATCCCCTTATGGTTAAAAAGATGTGAGCTCCTGTGGCAACTTAGATATGATGCCTTTAGGTATCCAGGCATCAATGACATATGCTCTATAGCATGTATATTAAAACTTAAGAGCCTTCACAGCACATTCTATACATATTTCCATTTTAATTTTGTTGATAGGTCTTTTTACGATCTTTATATAATAATGTATTGTAGACTATTTATATTCATATGTTCTTAGAGATGTTTTTATATTTATATATGTGTATTTCATACATTTATACTTATATATGTATTTGTAAAACAATGTTTTTTTTGGCATTCAATACTAAGGTTTATAACTAATCAACCCATTAATTAATCATGTAATTCTAGATAGGTGGGGTTGCTTCTTGGGAGGCTGTATTTAAGTGAAATGGTTTTCTGTGATATATACTTTTGTCTGAGGAAGTATGGGTACTATCCTGTATGAAAGTGCTTACATTATTGTATCTTAATAAATATTAGATTTATTTTGGGTGCTTCATTGTCCATTGCCATTTTTGTTCTTTCTCCAGTTTGTTTGATTCCTTGTTGACTACTCTCAGTTTGCAATCATCTATGAACTTGGTCAGCCAGTGTTCTTTGACACTGGCTTTGATCTCTGAGAAGCAGATGCCAAAAAAATAGCATTCCGAACACAGAGCCTTGAGGGACTCCACTGGTGATCAGCTTATTTGTAGAGGTAGCCTCACCAATCCTAACCTCTTGGGTCCTATGTGTGAGCCAGTTAGCTTTCCAGCATGTTATATGGGCTTATGCATTGTTCCATAAGTTGGTTGACGATACTTTAGTGCAGTATTGTGTCAAATGCTTTAGTCAGATATAGGTAGGCAGTATGCATCACTTTCTCCTCATCAGTTGCTTAAGTGACCTTTTCAAAGAAATCGACCAAGTTCAGTAAGGATCACTTTCCCCTGACAATGCCAAATTGTGATGGATACAATGTGTGGAGCTCCATTATGTCCTTTTTGATGGGGGGTCTGCAGTTTCCAGGAACTGATGAAAGTCTGACCTTATGAAGGGGTATGACAATCAGAATCCACCATTCTTGTTGCACAAAGCCTGACTATAGTTAAATAGTGACTCCAGGGTTCCTGATAAGTTGTATTTTGGACTGTCTGGAAGGCATCCTGGGATGATATCAGGGACCATTGAGGCTTTGTTCTTGGCTGTAATTAGCTCATCCACTATATGCTCCCTAGTTATAGTTGAATGGTAATTTTTGAGGGTATTTCTTGGGAGATGGTTGAGGGTGAGATGAGGGTATAGCTGGAACTGAATTTGTGCAGTTACAGGTTTGCTATATTGCCAGGTTTTGTGAATGTGGTACCATTAACTACCAGTTCAGCACATTGCTTTCTGCTGCCCTTGAAGTTTCTCACATTGTTGATGAAGGTCTTATGGTTATCTTTCACCTGGAAAGCTATCTTAATCTCAAAGTTAGCTTTGTTTGACCTAATTAGCCCTCTTGGTATTCTATTTATTTTGATGAGAGTCTTTATCATTATGGGAATTACTGTTCCTGGTATTTGCCATATTGTTTTTACTTTTGTTGTATATCCTATTTAATTTGGGATGCCACCGGGCCATTTTTTTCCGGAGCTAGTTGTGGGCTTACATCTGGTAAGTACAGCAACCTCTATGAAGCCATTGACATGGTTGGACAAACATTCTGAGAGCTATTCAGAGTAGGCTGCTGTGTTCTCAGGGTTTGGAGGAGCATTGAATTTTGAAAAAAAACATCACTTAATGAAAGATAGTTGGCCTTGGAATAGTTCCTAACTGTTACTGTTCTTTATAGGATTATGGAGTTGATTTTGATTTTGAAGCAGACAGCTTTATCCTTTGTGCTCCATCCTAACCCCCCCACACACACACACCATGCACATTACATTTTTCTTCCTTTTCTCACACTTTGCCCTATTCTTCAGAGTTTTTTGAGAAGCTAAGGCTTTTTATATGCTGTGAAGTGCATATTGATGTTTTAACAACCTTTTAATCCAATGATGGCTTGAGCAAAGTTTGGTTAAGAAATGAAATTTGGTGTTGCTGTTCAGCATTACTTTTTCTTGCATCCTTTCAACACACCTTCCTTGGCCAATAACTGTGCAGAAATAAACCAGTTAAGCTGGGTGTCTGGAGTCCACCAGCCCCCCAGAAGCCATAGGGTAATAAATGCTCTAAGGTGCATTTTAGAACATTTTCCCAAACTTTTGATCCACTGAAGGCCTGTATAAAAATCATCAGTAAGACAACCATGTCATCACTACCACCATTCATGTGCAGTGATCATGGGGTCTTAAAGGTTAATTTGTTGCTAGATAATTCTGCCAAACTGAAATCTAAGGCAATGCACATAAGGTTAATTACAGATTATAGGGAAGCAAAAAAGTTACTATATAAAACTAACTGGAGTGAGGTGTTCAGTGGAAAAACTGCAAATGGAATGTGGAAAGTTTTGGAAGAGAAATTGTTTCAGTGCAAAAAGTAAAAAAAAATGTTTAACATCAGGATCTAGGCATGCAACATCAGGGGGGTATATTTCCATAAGAACAAGATACTTGATTAAGGTGAGAGACAAAAAATATAAGAAATGGAAGAGAGGTCGAACTACAACTTTGAAAACTGACAAGCTAGACAAACAGTGTTAGATAAGATCAAGAAAATGTATATAAAGATACTGAGCATAATAGGAAACCTTTTAATAGATACACAAGATGTGGAAGGAGTAAAGATACACAAATTGATAAACTGTGTGCAGATTTTAAAATTTATTCTCAGACGCAACAGATTACAGATATATTTACAAAATCTTATGCAAAGCAGTTTGGCTGCACAAAAGGGGTGGTAAGTTGTCCTATTGACATCCAGGTAACCCCAGATACTGGAATCAAATTAGATTATATTGAAAAAGAACTGTGCAAACTGGATCCAAACAAATTGCAGGGAGGAGACAGAATAAGTAACAATGACCTAAGAACACTTAAGCAAGAACTTACACTGCCATTACATCTATTATTCACTACGTCATACAAATTTGGGGAGATTCCTCAAGATTGGAGACATGCATTTATTAAACCTGTCTTTAAGGGAAAGGGGAGTAGGACAAACCCAGAATCATATAGACCCTTAAGTCTACTTTCATGTTGTGGGAAAATAATGGAGAAGGTAATACTGATTAAGTTATTGACAGAACTGGATAGGTTGGAACTTGAAACCATATATCAGCATGCATATAGGTTCATAGATTCAAAGGTTTATACTAGGCTATCTGCCCTAAGGCATTTATAAGCCTAGCCCAAATTTTTGTGGCTTACGCCACCCCTTATATGAAAAAATACTGTGCCCATTAGTTTGTTGTGCCTCTGTCCAGCAGTGACACAGAGATGATTCCCGGGGTAAACCTACGATCTCCCATCCACAGGTCAAGATTTCTCTTGAACAGAGCCAGCGAGGTGCTCTGCCTCACATGGACCGGGATTTTATTCCACAGCATAGGGAGTCTCTGAGTGATAAATCTATCCCTCCAGCACGTCCTATTTATATCCGTGCTAAGGTTTAAGTCGCTTGCTTTAGTGGTTTTGGTGGATTTGGATTTTTTGATATATGTTGAAAATAAATTTATTACTACCTGTAACATGATGTTCTATAACAATATAATAACAGGTATGAATGAAAAATTGTGTTGTGATGTGATTTATATAGATTTAACTTTAGCATTTGACAGGGTCATGCACAAAACACTGATCGATAAATTAGTACAACTAGGTATTGATGCACTGTTGATAAGATGAATAGCTGCATGGCCTACAAATAGGACATGGCAAGTAACACACACCAACTGGACAGGTGAAATCCTTGGTTACAATCAAGGTGTCCCACAGGGATCTGTACTAGGCCCTTACTTGTTTAGATTCTATCTTTCAGACCTTACTTTTTCATCTGAGGTGTTCTACAGTCTACATGCTGACGACCTGAAATTAGGTAAACTGATTACAAGTGATAAAGATAAGGCATGATTAAATTGACCATTTGGGCACAGGAAAATAATATGTTGATAAAGACATCAAAAACTAAGCATATGAGATTTGGGAGACATAAACTGTAAGGTGAATATTTAATACAGCACACAGTGATTGAAACTGTAGACTCATTTAAGGACCTGGGTATATCGGTAGATTCAGCTATGAGTTTTTCAAATCATATCAACCAATTGGCTAATGATAGTTATAGAACTATAGGTTGTATAAAAAGATTTATAAAGTCGAGGAAATCAAACATAATGAAGTCATTGTTTGTTAGCTACATTAGACCCAAACTTGAGTATGGAATAACAATATGGAAACCCTATAGGAAAACAAGCATGAATAAACTGGAAAGAGTACAGCAGAAATATACTAAGGGCATCCATGGATGTGAAAATCTAAGTTATTATGAAAGACTAAAATATCTGAACTTGTACAGTGTCTCTTACAGATATTTAAGAGGAGATCTTATTCAGGTATATAGGACATTTAGGGACAACTACCTCTGGGAATGTTTGGGGATATCGAAAAGTACTAGAGAATCGTTAGATAACCTATGTAGAAGATTCTATAGGAATGAGAAGTGTACTAATTGGTTCTCTGACAGCATAGCTGATGCTTGGAACAGACTACCAAATTACATTAAAGCAAGTACTAAAAAGACTTTCGTTTTGTCACGGTTAGGGGTCGCCACAGCGGAACTCCAGTCCGCTCATGATTGGCAGTGGATTTTTATGGTGCCGAGTTGCCAGCCCGATGCCCAACCTTCAACGAAGGCATGCCCATTCACATTCGCACCTACTTGCATGTCTTTAATGTCACTTGACCACAGGGAGGACATGCAGAATCCACACAGAAGGCCCTCTAGCCGAGAATCGAACAGGAGAACCTCATGCTGTGAGGCGACAACACTAATCGCTGCACCAAAGCAAGTACTAGTTTAGATATTTTTAAGAACAGCCTGGACATTTATTATGGGAACAAGTGCTTTGGAATATTGGCAAGCTAGAATGGGCTTTAATGTCCATGCTTGAAACATTTGTATGTATGTATGTATGTATGCATGTATATCCTTATTTTTTTCTTTCAAGAAAGACATTAGTTTTACCCAAGGCACTGAATGTTCAAATTTGAAAAATAGTAGCTCTCAATAAACTAGCAAAAACAAATGTCTGAGAGCATGCATAAATCATACCTGGGAATTCATACCCCCTCCTAAAATAAATAAATAAATACAATCACTGCCTGTGTATACGTTTAGTGGTAGAATGGGATGAAAATGAAAGCAGAGGTTCAAATTGCCACAGACAAGTATTTCAAGTGACTGTTGTCACATACATATTTATATAGCATGACTCCTCAAGTCCTCACCCTTCCACTCCAAAGGCAATGATCTTTATTCATGTCTGATATGTGATTATGACTAAAGTGAAAAATAATGATCACTTTGATGTAGTCCAAGTTGTTGCTCATTAATATTACTGTACCTCAACACATGCTATAATAATCGTCTTTGCAGACCTCTGAGATCTGTGAGAAAGGAAACAGTGATCATAGTGTCCCCAGCCCCTACACAAAGTATAATGACCTCCTGTGAATACCTCTGAGGTCTGAATTTAGGTAAAATTAAAGAAGTAATGAACACACCATCTCTAGCCTCTCCCCCATCCAAGCTACAGGAACCTTTTATACACAACTCTGAGCAGTGATGGTTTTAGGATGAGTGTGGTTGAAGGCATAAGGACACTATTATGTTCATTTCAAAGTCCATTTATACAGTCTTGGGTGTGGAGGCCACCAAATCCCTAGATGTTCTAAAGGTCTAACTGTTGTGTGATGTATTTTATTCTTTATTTTTGAAAGCTAGTTATTTGATAACTATATTTTTACTGCTACCCAGAAGAGTTACATATGTGCCCAGCATTATTGTATGTGTGCAGGGATAAAAAATCAGTGGCATTTTTTACACACACACACACACACACACACACACACACACACACACACACACACACACACACACACACACACACACACATGCACATGCACACTCTGCATGTTCACCTTCAGGGAAATGAGGAATTCCATAACACCTGCTGCATGTGTTTGAGCTGCTGGAAAAAACCAGAGCATATGGATAGACACACAGAGACAGGCATGAAAACTCCACATAGAAAAAGGCACAGCTAAGAACTCAAGTCAAAGCAAAGTAATGTGAAATGGCAATGCTGTTCATTGCACCACTCAGGAAATGAGCAGTTGCTTTCAAACACATAATTTTCATGCCAAACAGTAAGTCTGTCATGTGTAAGATCTATGTTTAGGGTGGTAAATGAAAGAAATGATGGTCATCTTGTCACGCTTACATATACGGCAACCATGCCCTTCCCAACACACACAATCATAATGACAGCACTGTTGGTGTTTGTGACAGAAAGTGAAAGAAATGATATCCAGTCTGTTACTCTTATACTCACACACACACACACACACACACACACACACACACACACACACACACACACACACACACACACAAGCATAAGCCATGTCAGTACTGGTTTCAGCAAACATCAGTACACTGTATGACACTAGTACTGCCACACCAGATTAGTGACTGTTGTTTAGCTGTCTTCAGGAGTTATGCATACTAGTTACTGTCCCTGATTTTACCCTATCCCTCTCTCACAAAAATTGATTCAGAATTACAGTCAGGCAATAATGCCAGACATTAAAGTTTCATACTGCATATTGCCCAGAACTGCATGTTGGCACAAAATGCATTATTATATTATTTTAAGTGAATTAGAGTGATATTTAAAAAGTGTTCCTGATTTTGAGTTTTCATTCTGCATGTGGTCATGTGGGTTTCCTCTGGGTGCTCCGGTTTCCTCCTACATCCCAAAGACATGCGGTTGGTGTATTGGACACTCTAAATTGGCCATAGACATGAGTGATTGCATGTGTGTGCCTTCTGTGGAAGGTTGGGCGCCGGGCTGGCAACTCAACACTGTAAAACTCCACTGCCAATCATGAGCAGACAGGTGATCCACTGTGGCGACCCCTAACTGGGAAAAGCCGAAAGAAGAAGAAGAAGGAGAAGATTCTGACATTGTGTTTGGCTTGGTCCAGAATTCCTGAGTAATAGTACCTAGTGTACTGCCAGTAATTAAACTCCTTGAAAGAAAAGAATATTCCAGAAGATCGGGAGCATCTGCTCTTCTTAAATTCCTTGGTAAGAACTGAGATCAGTGGCTTGTCTGGACTTACCTTGCTCATATTCATTTACTGGTAACTGATTTTATCCTAACAGGGTCATATCACAATGCTGTTTAAAATAAAGTGAGTAATCAGAAAATGAATGAATGATTTTTTTTTCATGTAGTTTTCCTAACCAGCAACAGCAGCTTTTTCAAAGTCCCCACATAATCAACAATGATTTTTTGTTGGGGGGTACTGCAGCCATGGTATTGTGGGTGCCTAAAACCAACCATCATATTAATTTTAATGGAGTGAATGCCCACCAGCAGGATTTAACTAAGCGAAGTGCACTATGTCAGCTGTTAAACATTTAGTGAAATTATGAAGTCTAGTATTTGACAAAACTCTGTTACTACAACCAGGGGAAATCTGTTGAATTTTAAAGGAAAAGTAGTGGTGCCAGTCCTTAGGATCTGTCATCCTGTGAGTTATTACCCACATTGTTTATTAAGCACACAAGACTGCTGCAGTAGCTTTTGTTGGTTTGATAAACAAGTACCAAAATATGATAACTTGTTGTGGTTGGGGACCCCCCCCCCCCACAGAACTTGGGGTCCCAATGACTGCAGAGTTCACTGGTGGCTAAAGCTGGCTATGAGTACAGCAGTTTCTTTAGTGCTCTATGCAGATTTATTAATTTTGTTAGTGTCTATCAACCAATGCACACACTCCATTGGTATTACATTTAGGATATAAAGGTAGTGACATGCTCAGTAACTGCAAAAAGAACAGAGCTCAAAGTGGCAGTGCAAGATGAGCAACCAGAGGCTGCAAATATAATGCATGTTCGTAAAGCTGATGTGTTTGATAGCTCAACAAAAAATCAAAGCATTTATGTTCGGAGACTGCAACAGTGTTTTGCCGCAAATGGTATTCTTAACGCAATAACTTGTTTTTGTGCTTTTAAGTGCTCTGGGCAAGAAATATAACTTAATGTGTTACACCAGACAGGCCTGCTTTCTGAAAAGGGGTTTGATGACTTAAAATACGTAATGCAAGATCACTTGTTCCCAAAGCCATTGTTAATTGTGGAAAGTTTCAGGTTCTATGAATGAAACCAAAATAAATGAGGGATATTTACAACTTAAGTGGCAAAACTGAAAAAAAAATCATAAAGCTGTTTGTTTGATAATGGGTTAAATGGTGCTTTGTGTGGTCATTTGGTGTTTGTAATTCTAAAAAAAGGAGTTCAAGACACTACTGAGACAGATTTAATATTAATCAAGTAGCTGAAACTGCCATAACACTGGGGGAGGGATGAATGAGAAGCTATGGAAATGCAGAAAATTGCTTTTTGTAATTCCTTCGATTAAAAATCCCATAAAAAGCATGCATCGGCAGGTGAAAGTAGTTGTGCTATACAGAAGTCATTTGTGAAAGACGAGAGAGTTAAAAAATATCTTATTTTGTGGATTTCTAGGATGATGGACATTATATTTACAGGTATACTTGTGGTCCCTTTGGGCTTTTCAGTCCAAGATAAAGGGTCTTACACATGATGAGAAAAGAGCCTTCTAGTGAAATTATTTCTGAATCACTTGAAGTGGCTGAAAGTTTTTTGTTATCCTATGAGCAAAAATGAACTCTGCATACCGTGTAAATTTGAATAAAAAAAGAGAACAGTTTTGAACTTCAGATATTACTAAATCTGAGTTAATGATTTTTCAGCATATGTCAAATTGTTTTTGAAATAAAAAAAAAAGTGATGATATACCTGTATAGGTATGGGTGAATTTGCAGGTTAAAATTTGAAATTTGTTCACATTCCTGGAACATATTACTCATAAGGCAAATAAAAATTGTTTCTTTTGTATGTCTGATATCCATTTAATACAAGATTGTGACAAGACGGAGCACTCATGGTATGGGGTAAAGGGGCATAGTATTAAACATTGTAAAATGTATAGCAAATAATGTAAAATGGAGGGCTGTCTATTGTTAGATTATCCTGAGATAATTGAACCTGAAAAGATTTTACATAAAGATAACAGACTAGTAGTGTAATGAAAGATGAGCATTGGGTCACAAGGAGAGTCAGACACTGGGGAATCAGATATTGTTGCTGAACACAGTATGTTCATTACTCACACTCTGTCAAAAGAGCGGATTAAATATAATCTTGAAGTTACAAACATATGTGATAGACGCAACAGCAGATAAGGTTAGAAAAAGGAAAATGAAAGAAGGCATAAAACTGTAAAAGTAGGATGGGATAATGTCCTTCTAAGAGCACTTAATGTTAATAGAATAATTAATTAAATACAAATACTTTTAGTGCTTTAGTTTTGTAAGATGCTGCATTTCAGTGTCACGTTTGTAAGATTTTAGATATTTAAATGAATCTTCTTCTTCTTCTTTCGGCTGCTGCTGTTAGAGGTCACCACAGCGGATCAACTGTTTCCATTTCTTTCTGTCCTGTGCATCGTGCTCTGTCACACCAACCACCTGCATGTCCTCTCTCACCACATCCATAAACCTTATCTTAGGCCTACCTCTTTTCCTGTTACCTGGCAGCTTCATCCTTAGCGTCTTTTTCCCAATATACTCTGCATACCTCCTCAGCACATGTCCAAACCAACATAATCTTGCCTCTCTGGATTTGTCTCCAAACCTTCCAATCTGGGCTGACCCTCTAATATACTTATTCCTAATCCTGTCCATCCTCGTCACACCCAGTGCAAATCTTAACATCTTCAACTCTACCACGTCAAGCTCTGACTCCTGCCTTTTTGTCAATGCCACTGTCTCCAACCTATATAACATAGCTGGGCTCACTACCCTCTTGTATACCTTCCCTTTCACTCTTAATGGCACTCGTCTGTCACAAATCACTCCTGACACTCTTCTCCATCCACACCATCCTGCCTGTTCTCTCTTCTTCACCTCTCTTCCACACTCACCATCACTCTGAACTGTTGATTCTAAGTACTTAAACTCATCCACTTTAGCCAGCTCAATTCCCTGCATCCTCACCATTCCTCTATCCTCCCTCTCATTTACACACATATATTCTGTCTGAGTCCTACTGACCTTCATTCCTCTTCTCTCTAGAGCATATCTCCACCTCTCCAGGGTCTCCTCCACCTGTTCCCTACTCTCACAACAGATCACAATGTCATCTGCAAACATCATAGTCCACAGGGACTCCTGTCTGATCTCGTCTGTCAATCTGTCCATCACCATTGCAGATAAGAAAGGGCTCAGAGCTGATCCTTAATGTAATCCCACCTCCACCTTAAACGCATCCGTCACTCCCACCGCAGACCTCACTTCTGTCACACTACCCTCGTACATATCCTGTACCACTCTTACACTCCCAACTTCCTCATACAATACCACAACTCCTCTCTAGGCAACCTGTCATATGCTTTCTCTAAGTCCACAAAAACACAATGCAACTCCTTCTGACCTTCTCTGTACTTCTCCATCAACACTCTCAGAGCAAACTTCGCATCTATAGTGCTCTTTCCTGGCATGAAACCATACTGCTGATCTCTAATCATTACCTCCCTTCTTAACCTAGCTTCCACTACTCTTTCACATAACTTCATGCCGTGACTGATCAATTTAATCTGTCTGTAGTTGCTACAGCTCTGCACATCACCCTTATTCTCGGTACCAAAACCCTTTTTCTCCATTCCTCAGGCATCCTGTCACTTTACAAGATTTCATTAAACAATCTAGTTAAAAACTCCACTGCCATTTCACATAAACACCTCCATGCTTCCACAGGTATGTCATCTGGACCAGCAGCCTTTCCATTCTTCATCCTCTTCATAGCTGTCCTTACTTCCTACTTGCTGATCCACTGCACTTCATGATTCACTATTCCCACATCATCCAGTCTTCTCGCTCTCTCATTCTCTTCATTCATCAGCCCCTCAAAGTACTCTTTCCATCTGCTCAACACACTGTCCTCGCTTGTGAGTACATTTCCCTCATTATCCTTTATCACCCTTACCTGCTGCACATGTTTCCTAGCTCGGTCACTCTGTCTAGCCAATCAGTACAGGTCCTTTTCTCCCTCCATAGTGTCCAACCTTTCATACAACCCTTCATATGCCTTATCCTTAGCCTTCACCACCTCTCTCTTTGCTATGCACCTCATCTCCTTATACTCTTGTCTACTTTCTTCATCTCTCTGACAATCCCACTTCTTCTTCACCAACCTCTTTCTCTGTATACTCTCCTGTACTTCTCATTCCACCACCAGGTCTCCTTGTCCTCCTTCCTCTTTCCAGATGTCAGACCAAGCACCTTTCTAGCCATCTCTCTTACTAGCTCTGCTGCAGTTACCCAGCTATTCGGTAACTCTTCACTGCCACCCAGTGCCTGTCTTAACTCTTCCCTGAATTCCACCTCACAATTAACCTTTTTCAATTTCCACCATTTGATCCTTGGTGCTACCCTCACACTCATCCTCCTCTTCTTGATCACCAATGTCATCCTAATGAATAATAAAAAAAACAGTTACAATGTTTATGGGACAAAGAGATCCTCTGAAGATTTAGGAAGGATTCTTGCAGTTAGAAAGCAATACTTTCGAGCAGGAATATTCAACAGTTAGATGCATGCATAGGTCTGCTTGGAAGGTTGGAAGTGTTTGATATAAAAATAAGATGGGAAAGCTCTTAGGCTTACTGTAGTATATGCTAATACAGTGATAAAAGGTTAAGAACAGCTGTTTGATACACTGAAGCCGTTTGCTGCAATTGATACTGGTATATTTATACTTGGGGACATGAAGTGTAAATTAAGGAAACAGAGGGAAAATAACCAAAGACGTGAATCGGCCATGAAATGATGTACCTTGGCAATCTAAACTTAGGCAGGGAAAGATCATTAACTCATAAGAGGTTAAACTATAGAACAGAAGTAGGTTCCTGCTTGCTAACAGATTTCTTGACAGAAATAAAAGAAGGGAAACGATATATGAGTTGTACTGAATATACCAGGGACTCCTTAGAGACAATGGTTTCTGCAGCTTCCACATTATTTTATCATAACAAGTCAAACACAAGCAAAACTGACATTGGGTTTTAGCTATTCTATGGTGCAGAGGGATCAAGCTCTGACTATTTTCCAGACAACTAGAGTTTAAATAGTGTATTTGGTGCCTATAGGAGCTGGCAGGAAATGTGGGAGTGAGTGACTGCTGCTGTCTTGCCCATCCCGGAGGGAGGCAGGGAGTCAGCTCTGGCTTGACACATAGATGAGAATTAGTGGGGAGCACTAGACTTCTACCCTGTGGAGCTAAAATCTATCCAGCCTATGCTGCCGCATGCAAGTCACAGTGTGAGCTGAAGAAGATTTAGCATGGGAAGACATGCTTCCTCTTGTATGGTAGCAATACTGGCGCCTAGCAGAACAACTGAGGGAGAGGACAGCCCACCATACAGGACCAGAAGGGCTGGCCTGCTCCCTCCCACCCAAGTCTCACGGCAAGTGGTTAAGCTCATGGGGGATTTACAGGCAGGAACAAATGGATCAGAAGATTCTCATTACCTGGGAATCCCTAGATCCTGTGACACTGGAATGAATGAGCCAATTGGGTACAGCAGACTAGAAGAGCCAATGAACAAAGTCCTGAGGGAATAAGAAAAAATGACCTTGTTTTTCTGTATTTCAGTATCTAGCAGAGGTAAATACCTCATCCAGCTATTGCCAGGGAGAATTTTACAAATGCAGTTCACTCCACTATGTTGTTTGTCACAAACTCCATCTAATTCATTTTTGCTACACTTTCCAGAAGGCAATACATTCTTAGATTCTACTTCCTTTCCTTGTCTTCCATTCTACTTTGTCGATCCTCCATCTATTTCAGCTGCTTCATCATCTCTTCTGTGGTGTCAAACAAACCAGTCCAGTTTCCCAGTTCAATTCCTGTGCCTCTAAACTGCTGATAACTTCAACCATATTCAACCACAAAATGCTTTTCTGCTCTTTATCAACAAAATGTAACAGATTGAGGTAGTCTCCTTCTGAATCATGACATTCATCTTCATAGTTTACAGATTCTACCATAGAGTTAATTTTTTTCTGCTAGTGACCATGCTGCGGTGGTGGTGCTGCGGTAGCGTTGTCGCCTCACAGTTAGACGTTGCCCGTTCGATTCTCAGTTAGAGCGTCTTCTGTCTTTTTAACTCATTTGTGAGTTGGATTTATATAATGTTTTAGGGTTGGGTAGTAATCATAAGCAGAATAAAAGCAAGAATGTTTCATCCGTAAATGTTACTAGTGAACAACGGTATCTATTACAACTAATTCAAGAAGCCCCAGTCTGTATTATGGCCCCAGATAAGGGAGCAGGGCTTGTTGTTATGAATGTGGAGGACTATGTCAATAAAATGGACCAAATAGTCCGAAGTTCCACATATCAGTTGGTTTCACGTAATGAGTTAAATCAAGCATATAGTAAAATAAAGTCTCATTTATATGAAATGTTGTTAGAAACCAGGATTACTACTGACTTGTTTAGATATTTATCTATGCCTTCCCCAAGGATACCTGTTTTGTTTGGTATCCCCAAGTTACATAAAAATATGAATAATCCACCTGTGCGACCTTTGGTGGATGCTAGGGCAAGTATAACTTACCCTTGGGCAAAATGTGTAGACCAAAAGTTGAAGAAGTATGTAACTCAAGAGAAATATATATGTAAAGATTCTTGGTCGTTCTTGAAACAAATCAAGAATTTAGAATTCAATGCTGACTTCAATTTTCTAACAGTGGATGTGGTAGATTTATACTCTTCTATCCCCCATGTGGAATAATAGAGGAAATGCTTGACATAATCTTGTATAATAATTTCATTTTATGTAATGATAAGCTATATGTTCAAAAGACCGGTGTAGCTATGGGGTCACCCTGTGGGGAAAGTTATGCCAATTTGTTAATGGCCTCATGGGAACAAGAATTTATCTTTGGTAAACAAGAAGTGAAACAGTACATCCAGTTCTACACACGGTTTTTGGACGATATTTTTATCATTTTTGAAGGAAATAAGGAAGCAGCTAGTAAACTAGTAGATTATTTTAACAACACTACAGATTTCCTTTCCTTTACTTATGTATTTGAAATGACCAGGATTTCATACTTGGATGTGGATCTTAGTAAAGATATGGAAAGGAATGCATATGTAGTGAAAATTTATAGGAAGGCCACATATTCAAACTCTTTATTACATTTTAGCAGTTGCCATCCATGGCACCAAAAGAAATCAGTGGTGAAGGGTCAACTCGTGAGAGCTGCCCGTATGGTCATGTTGGACCAGGATTTCATGGATGAATGTAATAATTTGAGGTTAATGTTTGTTAGGAGAGGTTACCCAGTGGATTTTTTTGAGTGCCTACTGGAAGAAGTAAAATATAAGAGAGAACAGGGGTTGTATAAACCCATTTTGTCCATTGGTTTAATAAGTGACAGAGAATTACAACAAAAAGAAGTATGGAATTTAAGTTTAATAACACCCTATAGTAGTAATGCAAGGGAAATAATGTCAATTTTGAACAAAAATTAGGAAACAATTAGGAGAGATCCTCACCTTTCTTATAAGGTCAAAAGCAAACCCTGGATTATTTACAAGAGGGGGACTAATTTAAAGGAATTATTACAACATAAAATAAACACCCCACAGTGGAAATGTGGCATGTACAAATGCCAAATGTGTAACTATTGTAAATACATGAGTACAGGACAAGACATTGAAGTTAAAAATATTAGTTTTAAAATCAAATTGAAGTACACTTGTCAGTCCAAGTTTGTGGTTTATGTACTCAGTGTCAGTGCTGTGCAGCATTTTACACAGGTAAAACGGATAGAAGGTTAAAAGAATGAGTATACGAACATCTATATAAAATAAAAACCCTTAACAGAGACAATGCACTGGCTAGACACATTATTTCCTATCCACAACATTCATTTTTGTTCAAAGCAATTGATTCAGTTGTTGATGATAGTCAGGGGGGCCTGCTTACACTTTTATTTGAGCAACTTGAGTTAAGTTGGCAAATACGCACTGGGGCAATGTTTTACCCGGGTTTGAATGAGACAATATGTTTAAACAGTATATTGAAGTTGGAAAATCTTAAACGTTAATGTGTGTATGCATTTTCATAAAATGCATTCATATTTGTGATATCTGACTTCATTTGACTCGGATATGTAAGTTTCTGACTTCTTAGTTAACTAAGTAATACCATACTTTGAGAGTCAACACAATAATTTGAGATATAGTATTGTTAGTATATATATGTTTGTATATATATTTCTATCACCAATACAGGTAAAAATTCTGAAGGAAGGGAAGGGTTGAGGTGTTCTAAAATATTGTCAGTCATATTTGTTTTTAAAAAATGTTTTAAGTAACAATAATGTGGATGTGCCTTTAAGACACAAGATTTTAATTAGAAGTGTCATGTAACTAAAAGGGTGTGTATATATTGCTTGTGTTGAAGTTTGTTCAGTTTCTGATGAAGTCTTGCCACATGTGCAAGATGAAAAGCGCTTCATTAAACTGAGAGAGAATTAAATTGAGAGAGAATTTGCTTTGGTGTTTCCAAGATGTCTTTGTTTTTCGCTAGTTTGTCTTCTGTGTGGCAACAAGCGTGAACGGGCGTTCCTTCGTTAAAGGTTGTGCGTTAAGCCCGGCAAGCCAGCACGTAAAACTCTACTACCAATCATTAGCTGACCGGAGTTCCGCTGTGGCCACCCCTAACCGGGAAAAGCCGAAAGAAGACCAAAGGGAGATACCCTTACTCACTGTTCTATCCAAAACTCCATTAACTAAATTGATTAAATTTAGAAATTCTTATCTTATTTATAAATCAAATAATCCATAATTGTACTAAAATGATGATGTAAACAAAGTATATAACATTGTACATCATTGTGCTACTTATACATTGCAAATCAAATGTCATCATGCAGATTAACATTTAAATGTACATAAGTTCCTGCCAATGAAAGTAATTCTCAATAACTCAGATTTTAGTTCAAAGTACAGATTCATCTGTATCCTCTTATCTTTGGGGGAGCTTTCCCACTAATATGTCTACTTTCTTACTTTACTGCCTTAAGTGTTGTTTTCTTGTAGCATTAAATCACCAGTCTCTTTCATGGACTGTTGTGGGAATTCTTAAGAGTTGGACCTGCTAACACCCTTGGGTGGTCCATTGTTTCCCCAGTAATACCCACCCTGTTGGACAATATTGCTTGTTTCATATATGACTGCTAGGAATAAGGCATAGTTTCTAAATATCTGCATACAGAAGTTATTTCTGAAAAAAATATGATACTTTTTTCCACCAATTTTAGAGTGCGACTGGCTTCCATAACTGAGACAAAGTTATTGTTCTTTCAAATACTAAGGCTTAAATCATATTGAAAATATGTTGAGGTTGCCTGGCTGTCACAACTGGCCCTAGCAAAGAAATCAGATATGCTTTTTCGATTCTGATGCAGTTTTCATGCAAGCCAGGTGAGGCTGTCAACTTCTTAAATACAGGAGAGATGACTCCTTTTATTTCTTCTTCTTCATCTCCACTCATGCACAACTTGTTCCTTCATACCCTGCCCCCCGCAGCTTAAAGTTATTCAGTGCTAACTTACTTGCAAATTAAAGATCTGATCCCTCATAACCTTTTTCTTCACCAATGTCAAAATGGTGTCTGTGATCATAGAACATCTTGTCAACTTCAAAACCTCTATTAAATGCTTTTTCTATAAAGTTCTTCAATTTATCACTGGTCCTTTGGATTTTGCCAGAAGTGAATGTAGCAGTATGTCTACATTTTCTGTAAAATCATTCATATTCCTTTGTCCTTCAGCTGCATTTATTTTTCATCTTTATTCATCGTGTGGTCAGCTGATGCTCAAATGATTTTGGCAGTCCTGGACCCTGGTACTTGGATTTTTTCACTTTCTTATCAACATATGTCACATACTCATAAGTGAGGTAGCACTGAAACAACACCTTATTAACTTTTGTGACCAACGCCCATCCCAACTTTATTGCCAATTTATTACAGCTATTTAGTGGATTGACCAGGGAAGATGTTTTCCTTCCAGAAAAATCTCTTAGTCTAGGTATTTCTTGTGGTTAAGGCAGGGGAGGCTTGTGCTATAGGACTGCGGGACTGCAGCCCTCCCACCTGTGAAATAAAGTCCCCAGTCCCCGCAGACCCATAGAACTAAAAATGAAAGTAATAAAAAATCTCTCGGACTGCACGCATGCGTGCTTAGTACCTGGCTGCTGTGTTAGGCAGACCAGAACACCAAGCACGCATGCTCAGGCATTCCTGAGCTCCAGACTGCTCAGTCAGGCAGTCCGGATAGGTAAAGGAGTAAACTCCTCCCTTCCAACCCAGAGATCTGTGTGGTGATGACTGCACAAACCAGCTGGTGTCCAGACTGCGGGCGATGCAGTCTGGACCAATACCAGGAGGCTCCAGCTTCCTCACATCTCGCGGGAGAGTATGCACGGGCTACAGGATCATGCCAGCACGGAGGACTGAGAAGCTGCAGCATGGAGTTGTTGCACGCCAGCCCAAGGAGCTGCAGGATCGGATCGCCTGGCCGTGAGACAGGTAGGGTGTACGATCGGGATGTGTGTGTGTGTGTGTGTGTGTGTGTGTGTGTGTGTGTGTGTGTGTGTGTGTGTGTGTGTGCGCTTGAAGGTGTCTGGTAATGGGAACCCTGTCATAACCATAATGTTTGTGTCAGAGCCATGATAATAAGCCATTAATGAGACATTGCTCGGTGTGATGTTCTCAAATATCTGAATTGCAGACTATCACCATTGTGCGAGTGGGCAGGATAGCACACTGGCAGTCATAATCTTTCTGAATACAGGGGAAGGACTGTCATGAATTTTTGTCTCAGTCAACAAAAATGTTTTTTTCTTTGAAATTCTGAATTTAAAAAGAAGGAATAGCCTTGATTTTAGAGTGTATCAACAGTGTATCCAGCTCTGGAACAAGCATTTTCTTCCTGGGCTTATCATACCTTGTGTGGGACTGTGTTTTATAATTACTTTGTGTTAGTCTTACATATTGTTTTCTATAACCTTTTAAGCACTCAATTCAAATTTGAGTTATTTATGGTGCTTAGAAATAAGCACCTATTACAATGAAAACATTAATAATGAAAAAAGGTATTTCACTTCAGACTGCAGCCACAAATCTTCAGTGCTGGATGTCTTGACTGAATTGGAGGCATACAGAATAATACTGGACTTCTGGCAATTTAACAAATCCAGAAAAAATTTTTTAATGAAATACTAGATATTTATGCCTCATAAGTAGGACTTTCATGTGTAAACACTAGGCTATTAGTCTTCAGACTTTCACAAGCCTAACCAATAAATGAGAAATCAGAATTAAACCCTTACCCTGTACCTTGCATCTGTGCAGTAAAGACCTTGACCATTATGCCAATCCCACCTGGTGGTTTATTTTATGGATTCACAATACATGTGTATAAGGCTCTCAGTCAAGATTTAATTCCTGTCATGATATGATGATCTTTATCAGGAAACTCAGTTTTGGTAAGTGCATGTCGTATATTTTGACTCATTATGCATTTCTACGTATTTCTAAAGTGAATATTCACAAACTGTAAACCATTTCATTTAGATTTCTTAACGGCAGTTAAGTTCTGTTGTTAGAATAATTTGCTGTTTTAACTGTCCACATGGGAGATTTGATGTGACCACTACCATGTCATTTCAGTATAACTCTGCACCTTTTTTTCTGCATCTTAAGTGTCATCCTACCTACCACATCTTTTTAGTTATACTAGGAAGTGAGCCAAATTGCGTGCGAAATGCCCCAATTGCTGTATAAGGGTGGCTAGAGAGAACACATGGTGGTGGGTGTAGAATACCTCAGGCTTGAATGTTGCACCTTGGTTGCAGGTGGCAAGGACCTGAATTCCCTACCCACCACCATTTGTAAAAAAATTTGCATATTTTTGCCTCATATTTGTTCTGTTCTTCATAAAATCTGTGGTTTCAGTATTTTTGTTACCTTACACAATCAATCAGTAGTGCAGTGGTGCACTGGTAGCATTGTTGCCTGGCAGCTGTAGGTTCTCTAGTTTGATTCTTGGCTGGGGTGCCTTCTGTGTGGAGGCTGCATGTTTTCTCATCTTACAAAGATATATGTCTCAAATGTTTCTTCTTGGGCCGCTGCTGAAAATTGGCTTTTGTTCCAAGTCAGACTTTCCTGGTTAACAAATGTTAAATAAATAAAAATAACAGGCATTTGAATTTCAAACTACATATTCTTCAGAAAGTGCATGGTAACACAAAACCTTTTATTCTAGCAATTTTCTAAGTTTATAACATGGGTATTTGAAATTTGTCCCTATTTTTGGGACTGTATTCCCCCATTATTGGCTTTGTCCAGATTTTTTGTGATAAGGTTGAGAGCTATGATGAGAGCTGAATTCACTGAATATGTTTGGGGTCTGTATTCCCTCATTACTGGCTTTGTCTACGTGTTTTTTTGCTAAGAGGTTGAGAGCTATGGTGAGAACTGAATTCACTGAATATGTTTGGGGGCTGTATTCCCCCATTATTGGCTTTGTTCAGGTGTTTTGTTCTAAGAGTTTGAAAACTATGATGAGAACTGAATTCACTAAATGGTAGACATTTAAGTTTCAGTCTTCCTTTCTTTCAAAAAACAGATGAGTTGGCATAGTAGTATGTTGCTGTGACTGTTTTGCACAAGGTCCTAAGTTCAGTACTTGGCAGTAAAATGTATGGTGGTAGCACAGCATTTTGTTCTAGCAACTTTTCAACATTATACAAGCAATGTTTAAAATGTGTCCCTGGTTTTTGCCCACCCCACCCCCCCCCAATAAATTTTGGCTTTTTCCAGATTTCTTGTTCTGCAAAGTTCAGAGATACAGCTGAGTGTCAAGTAGATTTTATAAGAATCTTAGAGCTGCAGGGGAACAAACGTTTAGTGCTGCTTATGCTGAGCCCAATTGCATTGTTAATAGCACAAGCGGTAGTGTACTTGCTTTTGATGCAGAAGGCTGTGGGTTCTACTCCCACAGTAGTTAGCTGCATTGCTGATACTGTGCTATGTTGTAAAGGGGGTGGATGCTACAGTGCTTTTTGGTGAAGATACCTGGTAACTATGAACCTGTTATGAGTTTGCCATCCATTCCCTATTGCAATATTACTAGCTTATCATTTTTTAATGCAACATAGGCAAGTTATTCCTCAAGGGCAAAAGGCACTTTATTTGTAGATGAAACAATTAAATATAAAGTTGTTTGCTAGAAGCAACCTCTTCATTAGTTGCAGACTTCTTTAATGTGGAATCATTTAGATGAATTTTAGTACTTCAGAGATGGTGCATATTTATTGATACTGGTGGACTGTAGACTTTTTGAGAAGACTTTTATGATGGAAATGTTCTGAATTGGGCAGTTTTGTCATTATTGATGCATGCATTTTGTTTCATTGTTTGCTGGAAAAGTGTTCTGAATTGGGCAGTTTTGTCATTATTGGCGCATGCATTTTGTTTCATTGTTTACTGGAAAAATGTTCAAAACAATAAATTTAAAATGCCATCTAACAACTGTACTGTATTGTACAAGGAATATAATTTAATGCAATCAGGAAGGTGTATCAAAGAGCACGTGTATGTTTTGTATGCAAGGGGCCTATGATTTGAAAACAGCCCAAAGTTAATCTTTATCTGCCACTGACAAAATGTATTTTCTTTGAATGTGGATTTCAATGTTGTTTCAATGAATGTGAGTTTCAAGGGCAGAGAAGTTTTAATGCTAAGTCTGTTTTCATTGTGAGACTGCATTGCTTTTTTTAGCAGATGTCTTAGTGTTTGTGCTGTAAAATGCAAAATAAAACCTTCAAATGAAGTCCAAATCATCGTAAAAGTAAAGCAGTATGCACATTAGTGTTTATGGTAAATTGGGTGAAATAGCCAAGTAATGGTTCATTGGAATGGCTGAATGGGGAAGGCTCCATTCCACCGTGATTTTTTGAGGGGGAAGGGCGGCAAACTCAAAGACAGCCCCGGCTGAACTATACCTCTCAACTGTCCAGATTTTGAAATAAAGTGCCTTTTGCCCTTGAGGAATAACTTGCCTATGTTGCATTAAAAAAAATGACTGAATAGATTTTTGCTTCTTATTTTTGGTTTGTTCCTCATAAAATGTGTGATTTTCTGGCAAATCATTTAGGAATTAAGTCTCTAAATAATGACAGACACTGAGTTTCAGACTTCATAACCTTCAAAAAAATGCATGCTAAAGCAAGACCTGTTAGATTCTATCAACTGTCTCAATTTATACAAAAGCAATTTTTAGTACTGTTTATAAGTTCCACCAATATATTTGGCCTTTTCCAGATTTCCCGAATTAACAGGTTGAGAGGTACGTGCAAATAAATTGCTTTAAAGAAGTAGGCATATCCAAACCTCTCAACTGTCCCCGTTTTTGACTCAAAATGTTGCTCCTCCTCTAATAATCCCTCCACAAAAATGGCAATTTTGGAAGAAAACGTAGAGGGTTTACAATTAATAAATAACTGTAATAATCAGAGTTATAGATTACTTTTATTTCAGAAATGCATGTAAATTCTTTTATTTTGTCAGCTGCTCAAGTTATCAGTATTAATATTAAAAATGTGTCCCTTCTTTGACAGGTTCCTAGCTGTATTGTGTGGCTATTTTATATTTTTGCATCACATTTTTGGTCCATTTTTCATAAAATGGTGGGGGTTTTTTTTTGAACATTAATGGCAAATCATTAGACTGAAGTTAGAAAATAATGACAGACATTTGAGTTTCAGATTTCATACCCTTCAGAAAATTCATACTAATGCAAGACCTATTATTCTATTATCTTTCTAAGTTTATAAGAACAATATTTAAAATTGTCCTTATTTTTGGGCCTTTGTCCCACTTCTATGTATGGCTTTGGCCAGATGTCTTGCCCTGAGACTGAGAGGTATGACAAATGTGCCAGGGCCATCACAGTCAGCCAGAGACATTTCAAATTGTGACAAACTTGTTGCACCCCACTCCCCCATGTAGCAACTCTGGATGTGTCCAAGCAAGGCAAGGAGCAGTTATGCAGTGTAAATGTGCAGAGTATCCCCCATTCAAGGTAGACACAAGTACTACAGTGGCTTTTCATCTGTCTTTGATTTTGCAGAATATTCTGGTTTCTGTCATATTTTTATACTGTTGATTTATGCTTATTATTATTCAGAAAGTGCCTGTTGCTCTGTGTTTAAGTAGCAATGCCTTAGTGACCATCAGGTAAACTTGTCTGAGATTGTAAGATCCTAGTAAGCTTTAATAAGCATACTGTTAAAGAATTGCCAACATTGAAAGACTTTCTGTTTTTGCCATGCAGAGAATACTTACATAACTAGATAACGTATAAGCCTTGGGTATTGAAATGCATATGACAGTATTTGTAATAAAGGACAGGATTGAATTATTTTAAGAAGCTCATTCCATTTGTTGGTGACTTGCAGTCATTTTTGCAGGCTTTACCTGTAAACTAAACAGAATGCCAATCTATCATGTGTGGTCCATAACCTGTGCAGTAATACTTTAAGCAATGTATCTTGAGTTTGTTTCTTGTTTGCTTTTCATTTTTTACTTTGATCATGTTTTCCCCATGAAACAAGTAGATAGTTGTTCAGGCAGCAGGTCTTTTTTGGATAAAAAACATTTTTACAAGTGGGGTATCACAGAGATTGCTACTTTCAGCATCTTACTTGGTACTTTTATAAAGCTGAATATAAATTCTAATTCGAACTGCAGTGCAAGGAGAAGGGGTTTGAGTTGAGTGCTGCTTGTTTTTCTTATACTTGATTTTGACTGGCATTCCAGTAATATATTTAAAAAGTAATTTATTTTTTCATGCCTCACAATCTTTTTGTTTTCATCTAGATATTAAGTAAGCTGTCATGCAGCCAATGCATTGAAATATTTTTTTCTTCTACACTTCATTTTGTCTTGATTGCACTCTCATAATGACAGTTTGGCACCCAGGGCAGCGCATTTAATTAAAGTTACAGTTTTTGTGGTTTGGAGCATAGCCACACCCCTTCCCATTGACCCCACCCATTCAGCTGTCTGCTGTAGCCCCCCTTTGATTTGAAGTCACCAGCCTCCACTGGGTTAAGGTTCTCTCCTC
Organism: Protopterus annectens; assembly: GCF_019279795.1. Lineage (NCBI taxonomy): Eukaryota > Metazoa > Chordata > Ceratodontiformes > Protopteridae > Protopterus > Protopterus annectens. Next base: position 417,364,530 of record NC_056745.1, on the reverse strand, counting down.
AGAGAAACAGGCCGCAAGTGGAAATATGGATTTTTTTTGAAGACAAGTCAACAATAAGCATAGGTTTTAAGGGAAATCAGAGATACTGACTTTGACTGGAGCATGAAGATAAACACATTTTCCCTGGAACTGAAGAAAATATTTCACTCTCATATTCATGTGTGATAATAATCCAACAGTTCCTTGTGTTTCTTTGGCCTATGTTTTAAAGTCATGTAAATAAATTATGCTTAGAATAAGTAAAATCAAATAATTCTGAATTAAACAATAAATAATTAGAGTGTGCTTAATGAAAATGTAAGCATACAGTGTGTAAGTTTGTTGATTCATATCCTCTGTTAGGGAGTATATCACAAACACTTTTAGATGCTACTATGCCATACAGTTGGAACCAAAACATTACAGTTCTCAGAATGCATTTTATTAGAATGGACTGTGTTCACCAGACTGTCCACTGATACACCCAATAAGATGAGGCTGGAAAGATGAATAGTTTTCCGAATATGAGCAGTCAATGTCAGAATCAGCATATCTATGAACTCTGAGTGAAGTCAAAGAGTCATAAAAGGTGCCAGATGAAGCAGAGCTAACAGTAAATCTAAACTATGGCAGATACTTAACAGAATCAGCTACTCCTACTGAGGAAAACTGTCAAAGAACAGATTTGTTGTTGCTGCTAACAAGAATAGAAGCAGAAATGTATCAAGATAAGGTGACCACATTCATTCATTTCAAAAGCCAAGACAAATGACACTGACCAGAAGGTTAGCCTTCAGTTTTATTTTCATCTGCAACAGATGCAAGTGGTTAGCATATTAAGAATGGGGCAGTCAGCATAAACTATTTAGCTGTCTGATATAGAGGCTGGTGAACTCCATCTGTGACAGATTTCCAGAAGCTGCAAACTGAATTATTTTAAGTGATTTGTAAGACTTTTAAAATGTTTTATGTCATTTTTTTGTCCTTGGGACTGGAATACACATTGATCATAATCTGACAACAAAGTTACATGATGCATCCACCGTGTACAGAAAAGGCACTGTTTTTTTATCACATTTCATTAGCTGAAAAGTATTCAGTGATAAAAGACAATACAGTGAATTTCTTCAAGGATTCTATTACAGTATCTAAAATTGCGTCTTTACACAGATGTGATTATTAAAAAAAATAACTTACCCTATCATACCACTAATAAATATATAACAATGCTAGAAGGACTATAGTCTATTAATTCCATCCAAATTTCAGCTTGCTCATGTACTGCTTTTCTCACCAGCAAGACAGGTGACTAATGCGTAAGCTGTTGAAAAATACTTTATCAAATATAGTATGTCAGTTATGCTAAATCATTTGGCTTAAGAAAAAGTCTATAAGAAATCTAACCTAATATAAGATAGTATAACCACCGAGTAGGTTATATCTAGGTGGTTATGATGAAAGGTCCCTCCTTCACATTGAAATTTTCCAGAGACTAAATGGTTCAGCATTAAAAGTTTTTTTTCATGATTACTGTCCATCTCATTTCATCTAACAATCAGTCTCAGCCAGGCTTAAATTCCTCATTTGACTTGTATTTCATGGCGGCCCCTGGAACATGTTTTAGGACCCACCCCCATCCCTATGATATGGTACTTCCAAAAGTCAGCCATGTAATATTTATATATAGTTTTTCATTACCCTATTAGTGGATGATGACTGAATGCTCGAGCTTCAGTTGTGCAAGGTTCAACACACTGAAGCTGGGTGTTCCTCCATAGGAAATCAATGTTGACAAGTTGTGCTGACAGTGATGCCCTTTTGGGGGGAATTTCCCCCTTCTTCAAGTTAGTGCAACTGTGGAGATGGTATATATAAGTTTGGGGGGGTTGGCAGATGAAGTTCGGGGACTCCGATTCATGGAGTATTCACTATTGTTCACTCATAGTGGAAGTATATTTATTTATTTATTTAGGTCTTTGATTATCTGTTTTTATTTGTTAACTAGGGAGAAGAACCTGTTTTCAGTAGGGGCTCATTTAGAAAATGTTCACCATAATGAGTTCCGATGGTGATTTATATAGACAGAAATTCAAACAGTACTGAGACACACAGATACTGATAGAGATGATGCAGCAAGCTGTAATATCTTACAAGTATATATTAACACTGCAAAACAATGAGATCCCCACTATGCAGTCCCAACCTGGAAAACTGCTTGGAAAGCCTTTGCTTCACATGAATGTAAATTAAATGTTGCATTTTTTGCAAACAGGGTGGACTCCGTTAGATGGCTGGAATTTCTGATAGCATTCACTGGCCTTGCATTTGTCCATGACACAGATGACAAAGAGTCTGGCCTTAGGGTGACCTGATAACCTCATTTTTTTCTATGTGGTATGTGCCTCTGGGCCTGCAAGACCATCAACCTTTCCCTGGCAGATTTGAGCACATTTGTTTCTACATATAGTGTATCTCCAGCACATGGTTAAGAGTCACCTGTTGTGGAGTCATCATCCTGGCAGCTGTGTGGGTTCTTCATGCCTTGCCACCATCCTGATAATGACGGTATATTTGTATAAACCAGTAGTAAACTTCACAAATCAAGATATATGGCTAACCGCAAAGAAATAGAAAACAATAAAATTATCACTTTTATATAAACCATAACCCCTCTGCTGAGTGAGGGACATATGACATAAATAAGTGTGGAGGCCAGTATGCCTTGCCCTTTATGAGTCCACACTAACGTATACCAGTGTTGAATACTATCCATATGTGGCTTGGTAGCTAGTCACTTACCCCAGGGCCACTTTTTACCTCACTCCCTTCTCTGCAGTGGACTGTGACATTGGACAGTTCCAGTTTGTGCCCTCTCTCCAAAGTGAGCTTGCCCAGTATCTCCACAGCATCTCCAGAAGATAAGTGTGGCTGCTCCTCAAAACTGGGCCACCTGTGCTGTAGTTAGGGTGTTATCTGCATATGCCAACATAGGTAGCACAGACAGATAACACCCATGTGTGCCAGCAAAGGTAGGACAGATGGATAACATCCGTGTATTCCAGCAGAGGTAGCACAGATGGATAACTCCCTTGTGTGCCAGCAGAGGTAGCACAGACGGATAACATCCATGTGTGCCAGCAGAGCTAGATGACTTCAGCTTTGAAGAGTTCATGCTGATGTTTTCATATATGTGAACAGCTATTTCTCTGGCCCAACTTGAAAGTTAATTTCAACATTCCTGAACAATTTTATTTTCAATCTGGGCATTCTGAATCACTCTGTTTCTTTCTGTTTACTGGGCTGGTTTTAACAAGATTTTATGTAAGCAGCTTCATTTTTTTCTTAGCTCCCTTGCACTATGGGATCCATTGCAGTTCATGTTCCAAGTAGTTATAGACCATCTAGGGGCTTGAAATCAAAGGTGTTACTCCATACTTGTCCTGGTTTATTATCAGAAGATCAAAGACTACTCCATCAAAGCACAGAATAACGAGCTGAGAGCACCGAAAACCAAATACTGGTCACACAAGACCACAAAAAATACAGAATCATGACCTGCCTACCTCTGTAGATACAGAAACAAGCTCTAACATGGGACATGCAGGGGTAAGTCAAGGATTCAATGTTATGGATTTCAACATGTTTGGATTTCAATGCTTTAATCTCATGATTCTGTATGTTGATGGAAAACTCATTGGTCATCTGATTAAAAAACACTGCTCTTCCTTAATCTGTCTGCTGCATTGGAAATTATTGATCTTCCAACAGTTTTAGAGTGCCTAAAGAACCCGTCTGGGTCTTCAGTATAGTTCTTGATTGGGCTAGTTGGGGGGTGGGGGTGGTCAGGGATTGGTCACAGGAGTTAATTCTCTGGCTATTCTCTCATTAGAGGAATTCCACAGGATTATATACTGGGTCCAATACTTTATCCTGTGCACATGCTTCCACTTGGTGACTCAGTTCAGTGGAAATATTGACATTATTAGAAGTACATTGTTGGCACCCAGTTATACCTGTCTTTACCTCAAGACTGGGATATCTGGAAGACATATAGGATCATAGGAAGTTACTAGGCTATTGGCTCTGAGGCCCTTACAAGCCTAGCCAAGAATTTAGCCTATGTTCCAACAAGTCAGCACCCTGTGCCATATTTGCTTGGATATCTGCTGAATCACCATAAGACCATTACTTCCAACTCCCTGTCTGCTGATAGTGAGCTGTTGGCAGAGCCTCTCCTCATTCACTGGGTCTACTGGATTTGTCTTAGCCTCCCCAGGCTCTGCTCAACCCATACCTGCAGCTGCCTTATGTAGGTGCATGTGCGCTTTCATATATGTGCAACCTATTGATCAAGCAGCACACCACTTGCAGCAAGAGTAAAGTTGGCAGCTCATTCACATTCTTCAGTGACTAGGTGTCATTTCAGAACCAAACGTTCAACTGCCATTTGATTTTCTTTATTCTGCTTCCAGGCCCAAGTTCTGCACACCTGGAATGGACAAGTTAACAGAACATCAGGCTGAGGTTTAATGCATAGGGATACACAAGACAAGGAGTCAGAAAGATTTTGATCCACTGAAGCTTTACTCATAAGTGACTGAACCCTGCCCTGTCACATAACTCACAGCCCATACATAATGTTTACAACTTTTTAAAGGAATACCACACTCCCATTTTTAGAAAACGTAAGATATAAATTATACATGGTATACACTACACAGTAATTCTTATAATTAGCATTAAAGTATAACCAATGAGCAAAAAGCAATGTCTTTTGGCTTTTCCTGGTTAGGGGTCATCACAGCGGATCACTGGTCTGCACATTGATTAGCAGTGGTATTTTTACGGTGTTGAGTTGTCAGTGTGGTGCCCAACCTTCACAGAATGCACACACATACACACATGCACCTACCTGCATGTCTTTAAAACTCACTCGATCACAGGGAGGACATGCAGACTCCACACAGAAGGTGCTCCAGCTGAGAATCGAATTGCAGAACCTCTTTCTGTCAGGTGATGATGCTAACCGCTGTACCACCCCAGCCAACTAAAGTATAACAAATGAGACTAATGAATATTAGACCCCAGTGAAGATATAATTTGGCTTTGTATATCAACCCTATGTACAGTCCCTATATATGTTTAATAAGTCTGGCATAGCAAGGATAGTAATCACCGTCCTTGTTTAGTTTCACACCACTCTCAGTAGCAACATCTGAAGTACAAGATAGGTAAAAAACTTTTTTACACTGTGAAGGACACCAATGAGGAAGAGAAAAGGCAAACACTACTAAAAACTCCTGATGTCCACCACGGCAGTAAAACTTAATAGTAAAATCAAAAGCTTTGATTTTACTATTAAGTTTTACTGCCGTGGTGGACATCAGGAGTTTTTAGTAGTAAAGTACAAGACAGGGCTTCAATAACTTGATTGTCAATGGATTCCTTAATGACATCTGAAGCTGCACATCTTATATTACATGGTGACTGCTCTAGCACATTTAAAACAGTATCTGATCTGCTGATTACTAGCTTTTGGTTCGATTTAAACTCTCTCTCTCTCTAGTACATCCCATTGCTCTGGTATCTTCAATAAGTTTCTTTATTTCCTCCTTTACTACTGTATATCATCTCAGTGAACTACATAACACATTGAGCTTACATGATGACCAATTACAGTGTTTTGAATCTATCACTTGTGACCAAAATGTTGAACAGGCCAGTCTAATTCTTTGTTCTTCCCTTAATGACACATTGTTTGCACTTTAGTAGTACTAATAGTTCTGTTTCATTTGCCTTGTCTTTAACAGTTTAGATCTAATGCTTGCAATCTGCTCTTTGGAACTAGCAATAAGGAAGACACTGGGAAGAATCTTGGAACATTGTGAGGGAGGCATTCCTATGACTTGTACTGGAGTATTTCTGTAATCCAGTAATGCTTAAGATGTCATGTCCATTTGATCTAATGTGTTACATTTCTTTTTTTTTTTTCTTTACAGATTTGAATCATGCATTCAACTTATCCATTGCATTATGTATATGAATCATGCATTCAGCTTATCCATTACATTATGTGTGTTCGGACTTGAGTCAATATGTTGAAATTGCTATGATCTTGAAACATTTCTAAACTCGTCTAAAGTGATTTCTCATTAAGGCATAGGAGGAGCTGGCTTTAATAGGATTGTGAATAACTCCATGCTCATGAAAATTGCTATATTCTGCTCTGACAAACAATGAGATTAAGAGACCTGGTCTCTTAAATACCTGTTAAAGTAACCCTTAGAAATCTAGAATATGGAAGAAAAGGGACAACTGACCAACCCACCCACCTGGTAAATGAATAAATAAATAAGTACAATGCCAGCCATGTCTGACATCATCCATTCCAGCATTACATATTTTCCATATGACTTAAGTAGTACTAAGCAGCTTCTGATGATTTTGAACATTAGTCAACGCATTTTAGGAATTTAAGATTATTATGTTGCTACAGGTCAATTCTTACTTTCATTACAGTGCTAGTATTTCATAAGGTACGAGTTCCTCATTTTGATTTTGGTTTCTTTGTATGCCACAAAGTATGCCATTTTGTACCTTGTTTACTGTCTCCACTATCATGTCACTCCTGTGCTTAATATCTCTGACACTCTCTATCTCTGTTCACTAAGTTATTCCAAAATGAGATTTGTTGATTTTCAGCAGGTTTTGCTTTCTTAATTGAGTAGAATGAGTCAGTCTACATCCAATAGGGGGCATAGTTTACAAAATATTTTCAGAAAGAATGATACGGTTTAATTAGCAGTTGAAGTTGCTTAGAATTTTTTGGCAAACCTGACATTGTTTTTTTCTCAGTATCTGCATTTCTTTGTCGTTTCTTGTAGCAGCTGTCAGTTCCTCCATTTTCCTAGATGTAACAACAGTTTCTGACACTCTTACGATCATTTGGATTAACTTTAATTAACATCAGAAATATACATAAGCTTCACAGGTCCAAGTTTATACTGGTCTTTGGTATCATATTTCTGAAGTATTTGCAAGATTTTTTTGCAGTCTCTCTAGTGCTTTGTTTAATGACTTCTTGCAAATACAGCTTTAAGGGTTTGTGATCTGTTTCAGCTTTAATATGCTTCTCATAACCATAATAGTGAAAACTCTAAAAGCAAATACTGTGGCTGACATTTCCTTTTCATCTATTAAGGATCTTGATGTATAGGAAGTAGGCCTTCCTTCTTTCAGTAGTACTGCTCCTAGCCGTTTTACCGTTTTGGCTTGCATACCCTTTTAGCATCATAGCTTGTGTTGCATCATAATATATGAGTGTAAGTGCAGTTATTAAAAGTATCTTTAGTAGTTCAGAGATTCTGGCTTGACCCTCGAATGATCATCAGATTGCATTTTGCTTAAGTAATGTTCAAAGTCAAAGTCAAAGTAAACTTTATTGTCATACAGATCAACAAAGAGGAAAAAGTGTGTATCACTGCATGAAATTTCGATATTCAGGCTCATCCCAAATGAATGACAGTTTGCAGAAGGAAGCTAGATTAAATTAATAAAAAATTTAAATTAAATAAAAATAAAAATAAAAAATAAGATACAAAAAGTAAATAAAGTAAAACAAATTTGAAAGCTGTATTTGCATCAGAAACACAACAAATACAACATCAGGAATAGACTCAGTAGAAATATAAGGATATGCAAAAAACAGTACCATAATAAATGAGAGGCACACATGTAAACTTACCCACTACCAATATAGACCATAAAGTTACAGTTCACAGTTTTCCAAGTGCAGATAGAGATGTATGAAGTGAGCTATTTAGAGTGTTTATGTAAACAACAATGACATATTGCACACAAATAATGTTTTACCCATGTAGCGCATTAGGCTATTATTTATTTTTTATTCAGCAGTCTAATAGCATGTGGGAGGAAGCTATTTTGGAATCTGGATGTCCTGCATCTAATGCTTCTGTGGCGTTTCCTTGTTGGCAGGAGTTTGAACGGTCCATGAGCCGGATGGTGTATATCCCTCAATAGCTTTTGGACCGAGCCATAACATCTGTTTCAATATATGTTCTGTAGGGATTGAAGGTTGGAGCCAGTGATTTATGTGACGTGTTTAACAATCTTATCCAGTATAAATCTAATGACCACTGGGGACTTTTTAAGCCTTGCCATACATCCCAAATCTCTGACAAGTCGTGGTACCCTAGGTAGTGTAAGCAGGGACTTGGGAGCTGAAACATTTACTGGCTGCCTGTGTACATTACAGATATAGGTGCCAAACCAGTGATGAATTTCAGGTTCTCCATCTGGTTGTTCAAGCTACGCATGAATTACATGAGTTACACATGAAATGGGTTAGAGAGGAACTTTGCTTCACATGGGTGGAGAGCCTTTTCCAGAGAAAGCTAGCCTCTGGGATACATACCTGTCTCTCCAGCAGGCCCTATTTATATAACAAGTAAGATTTAAGTCTTTAGAATGAGTAATTATAGTACTGTTTGTTTTGTGAATATGTAGGAGGTCCATCAAACTGTGGTCTAAGGATACCTTGTATACCAGACATAAATTTCTCCTCAGAAGTCTGTAAGAGTCAAAATACAGGAAAAGGGATTTGAGCTGGTCTGCATAGGACATGTTGTTTATGTCCCATATTGTCGTAGTAAGGAGCCTCTGTGGACGTTCCAAATTTTAGATGTGCCTGGTCAGGTACATACCAAGGGGGGGGGGGCATCATACTCAATAATAGTTATGATGAGTGCCAAATACTGTAGAACAATGACCTCCTTGGCCCTAGATGCCATGCCTAAGTTGCTCAGAATGATTTCCTAACTGCTGTAGACACATGATGGTCAAGGGCTAGAGTGCCAGTATGGTAGTCACTAAGGCCGAATTCCCAAAGGATAATATGGTGTATTTCTTGGCATTTAGTTTAAGTCCATAGCTCTGGCACTATTTATTTGCCTGTGTCAGCCTTCTTGGAGAACATTAGTGTCAGTGGGGGATTCTATGACTGCTCGTTTTTGGTAATAGGAGCTGACGAGGGGAAGAAAAATTAAGTGGGGTCATGTAACAGCATAGGTCCATTTTAGTGCATTTTTTGAATTCAGCTTTATATGAAAGTTCATTGCATAGTTTTGATACCAGACAACAAAATAGAGACACCATAAGTGATTTTTTTTTAATTTTTTGATTGTTGAGTATAAATGAGATATAATTATCAGACCTAGGACTGTTATATTGACATTGATAGGACCTGCAGGTGGAAAAGATATGTATCCCCGAGAATTCCCCATTTGTGGAAGAGACTTCCTCTCCATGTTAAGCAGAGTACTTTCTCTGACCCTGTTCAAGCGTAACCTGGATGATTGGATGGGAAATAGAAAATATACTCCTGGCATTACACCTATGATCCTGCTAGACAGAGAGGATAGGTTCTGACCGTGGAAACATGGGCCCAAAACTTTGGCTAGGCTTTGAAAGGCCTCATGGCCAGTAGCCTAGTAACTTCCTATGATCCTGTGAGTCTGTGATATTCACATATCTTCTACAGTACTTTCTTCCTCTCTAGTTTATTTTTCTGAATCCCACTCTTTCCACTTGCTTTGAGAAATGACTCTTTCCACTTTTTCCAGAAATGTGATCTATCTATAGTATAGCCTCTCACTTTGTGTTTTGCCTTCAAGCCTACACATGCCGAGTTTTTAAAGTATTCCCATAGACTCACTTCCTCCATCTCTTCTTTACCAAACTCATTTTGAGTTGTATAGTTGTCAGAACTTGGTATATCAGTCTAGATACAGCCTCACTGTTATCCGTGAGACAGGAATGAAGATATCAGCACGTCTCACATCTTGTATCATTGTGTTATACCCCAGCATATTGTTGGACTTCATTTTTGACACCTCTTAGTATTGTTAAACTTAGCAGTGATAACCCTATTGGTTTCCTGTCTTGTCTTCAGCAGAGCCCGAGCTTAGCAAGTATGCATTTTCTAGTTTCTGTTCAACAAAATACCAGTGTCTTTTTTTCAAATTAAATCTGAATGCCACCTATCTGCAGTAGACTTCCTAGAGAAACTGTCCATATGTGGCTGCCCATCTTCTTGCTTTATGAATAAACACATTGATATTACTGTTCAATGTCAGTGCAATATTTAATATAAATATGCTCAACCAAGCCAGTCCTAGAAGAAAACCTTGTGGCTCAGTGCTCCTTCACAGATCATCATCATCATCATGATCACCCCTCTTTTTCCCATTTTCTACATGGGATTGGGGTGTCACATCAACTTTCACCCTCTCTTTTGATGCAGTGCCACTCTATGTTCTTTGACAGTCACACCTGACTGTTGCAAGCCTTCTTTTACACATAATCGATCAATGTCTTTGATGGATGCCCTCATTTTCTCTTACCTTCTTTCTGTCTGGACCAAATATTCACCAGATTCTCATATTTTGACCTCCTCTGCAATTGGAGGTACTTCTGCTCTGATGTTCTCATTTCTTTGTCTCTCCCAGACTGTGCATCTTACAACCCATCACAGGCACTTCAGCTCTATCACCTTTGGCTTCCTCAAGTGTTCTGCCTTCATTTTACCATACAGTAGTACTGGTCACACCACTGTTTTGTACTCCTAACTTTTTAGCTTCTTTGGCATTCTTCTGTTACATAGTACTCCTGACACTCTTTGCCAGTTGGTTATAGCCCTTCTGATTCTAGCTTTGACCTCCTCATTCCCTTTTCCTAACCACCCCTCCCAGATACTTCAGGCTGTTAAGCATTCAACCTGTTTTTTCTTCTATTTGAATTTTCAGTTTCTTCTGATTTCTCCCATTTGCTGACAATAAAACTGTCTTATCTGTACTCAGTTTCATCCTGTGTGGCTTTAGGTTTGCATTCCATTCCCCTGTTCTTTGCTGAAGTTCTTGTTCAGAATCTGCTGGTAATGCCGCATCAGCTTTGTTGATCAACATTGTTGCTAATGTAATCTGCCACCAGCATGAATAGGAGTGGGCTCAAGGCTGTATACGAATGCATACCCAGTCCAACTGGGAACCCGTCTGTGACTCTTTGCGCTGTTTCTACTTGTGTCATTGGATTCTTGTACTTAGCCTGCAGTAATTCTGTCAGTGTTTCTGGGACTTTGAATGGTTGCAGGATTGCTAAAACCAGCTTCTTGGCAACACGTTATATGCCTTCAGTAAGTCTAAGAATGCCTAGTTGGACTTGTTCCTCATCTCTAGCTTCTTCTCAACTATCTGTCTCACTGCAAACATCAGGATGGTTGTGTGCATCCTGGCATCCTGATCTAAATCTGAACTGCTCAACACACATCCTTCTCTCTTCCTTTCGTTCTACTACTCTGCGCATTCATTTATAAATCACCCTGTCCAGACTTTTCATGCAGTGTGACAGCAGTTTGATACCTCTATAATGTCTACAGTTGTGAATGTCCACTTCGTTCTTGTACACTTGCACTAGGATGCTTATTCTCCAGTCACTGTGAATACACCTTTCACCCCTTGTTGCTATGAGTAGCCCCAGGAGCCATTTCGCCCCTATTTTACCCAACATCTTGCTTATATCTGCTGTGACCTCATATGAGCCTGCTGCTTTCCCTGACTTCATTTTCCTTAATGTTTTTCTTGCTTCTTGATCTATGGTGGGCTCCTCCTCTTCTTTCATTATAATCGGTGTCTGGAGTAGTATAGGTTCTGTGAAGTTTTCTTCCTTCAGAAGCTGCTGGAAGTACTCCTTGCATCTACCTTTGATGTCCTATGGATATTGGGTGTCTGATGACTATATTCTTTGTGTTTCTTTCTTTGCCTTGCAACTTGATAAAATTTCTTTGATCTATCGGCTGAATCACTTTCCAGAGCTGATAGAGTGCCTCTGATGCCTTTTTTTCTTTGCTATTGCAACTGCTCTCTTAGCCTCTTTATTAGCCAACCAGTATTCCTTTGTAGTCTGGTCTATTTTTTCCATCTCCCATTTTTTTCCTGCATGCCTTTCCTGTAATGACTTCCTGGACGTCTGTATTCCATCACCAGTTCTCCTTATGTACCTTAGTTACATACTTGCCTCAGAAGCATGTATGTTCTGTAGCCATCACACCTGCTATTCTGAAGTGCTGTCATTCTTTTTCAACTCCACCTATTTCCTCTTCTTCCTGAGGTGCTAGAGCCATGAGTATTTCCTTGAACTGTTGTGCTTTCTCTCCAGAAAACTTCCAGGTCTTCAGCCTAGTCTCTGTTGACGTTAGAGCCTTCTCTGACCACTGCTTGCAAATGTTTGTGGCAAAAATGTTCATGTTGAGGACCAACTGTTTTTCTGGAGATGAATTTGTTATCACTGATTCTACCACAGTGCCCTTTCCTTAATTGGAGGAAGTCCACCTGAGTTGCATGTGGGCCACTATTGTATATGATCTTGTGACAGTGTCTCTTGCTGAACCATGTATTGGCCACCATCAAGCCATTTACAAGACAGAAGTATGGAATGACTTTTCCCTCTTTATTCCTGTTGCCCCACCACTGTGGACCCTGGCAGTTCTCACATCCTGTTCTGTCAGTCCTGATATATGCATTCAGGTCCTCCATTATCAACACTCATGCATGCTGTCCTACTTTATCTAGTATGTCCTGTAACTGCTTCCTGTATGCACTCTTTTCCTCACAGTCAGGGGCATAGGCTGATATTATTAATTATGCTCTACCTTTACGTATGAGTGTGATTGCCATGAATTTGCCTCTAATTCTGATGACACCCCTCACTGTTTTCCAAAGACTGTTCTTCACCAGTATTCCCACACTATTTCTCATCTGTCCTCCTCCTGGGTAGTAGACTATGGATCCCAATCCAAGTAGCTTTGCTGAAACACCTTTTCATCTTGTTTCAAGATACAGAGGATGGCCAGTCTCCTTCTTACTATCATGTCATCCTCTTCCAAGCTGCGTACTCTCAGTGAACCTAGTTTGAGTGTAACAATTCTTAGTTCATGTTTGACAGGTTGATTGGCTTTGCATCCAGTTTTTGCTCAACAGCACTATCTCAGGTAACCCGTTTTGGACAGCTAGACACACCAGGTAGTTTATTGATTCAGGGCAGCAGTGCTTTATGGTGAGCATACACTCTTAGCATGAGACCCTGCTGTACAGCAGTGTAGGCACTGTCCTCAACTATTACTGGCAAATATCTTTGCTCATTTTAGGCAGCAGTAGTCAACCTGACCAAATCACCTACAGCCAATTTGGCATGCAGTCTGTGGACCATGTTTTCCTATCTAAAGTATAATGGGCACCACTGCTAATGCAAATGACCTATATAACTCCTTCCCCAATAGGCTCCATATAGAGCCTGTGCTGTTGCACACAACTCCATTTTTGTTTGAATTTGAAGTGGAAACACAGTGTGTGTGTGTGTGTGTGTGTGTGTGTGTGTGTGTGTGTGTGTGTGTGTGTGTGTGTGTGTGTTATTTTGTCAGGAGTGGGAGAAACCACACAAAGACAAAGGAAGAATCTGTAAACTTTACACAGGCCTTGGATGGAGGTAAGGCTTGATTCTTATACATTGTGCATGAGAGACAACGATTTTAAACATTATGTCAACTGTGTCTACATACATACATACATGGTTGTATAGGTTTTGGTGTCAAGATTAAAACCTGCTGGGGTTCCAGTCTCATAATTGTCATTATGCCTTGCTGGAATTTTTTGTTGACCATACACTTACAGTGTTGTTTTTGAATACTGTTAGTGAGATGCTTAACTTTGCTGTGATGGTTAATTTAATTCACAATTTTGGTAGTCACTTCGTAATGAGTATTCCATTTTCCCCTATACATGTGTGTGAGTGTGCATATGTTTGTGTGGGCAGTTTGAGGGAGCTATCATACCTCACTTACCCCTGGACTTATGAGCAAGAGTCTGCAATGTTGAGTGGGGTCCACAAGCTACCAAAGATAATTGTACTACGGAGATTTGAGTGAGGGGGTACACTGGCCACTAGGGGTTACTTTATAAGATTTAATAAAAAAAAAAAAAAAAAAATTATCTGCTTTTACTGTATTTGTGTTTTTTCCTACTTTATTTTGCTTTTGTGTCATCTTAAAAGTACTCAATTGTATTTATTACTGCTTGGTGTAACTCATTGTAAGCCTTTTAGTTTAAGCACCTGGGCTTCAGACCAGTTTTACATTAGGAAGGTTTGTGGTCTGCACTGTAGTGGCAGAACAGGTAGCTTACATCCTTCTAAGTTGGGAACTGCTGATTGAGGGCTCAGTGTCTGTTATTCTAAAAGTGTATTAATTCTGGTTTAAGCACTTGGACTTGAGGCCAGTTATTTTACATTAAGAGGGTTCGTGTTCTGCACTCTTGTGGGAGGAGAGGCTGGACTCTGTCCTTCTGAGCTGGGAATTTCTGGTTAAAGCTTATAGTGCCTGCATATTTGAACTGCTTCTTACTGAAATTGGTACACCTCATTTGCTGTAGCATAGACTAGATCCAGGCCTGCTGAATCTAGCTTTGTTTGTATAACTTGAGCACTAATCCAGGCATTCTTTAAAGATTTCGGTTGTATTTATTACTGCTGGTAGTAACTTGATTAAAGTGTAGCTATCATTTCTAAGTCTTTTGGATTAAGCACTTGGGCTTCAGACCAGTTGTTTTACATTAGGAAGGTTTGTGGCCTGCACTGTGGTGACAGGACAGGTAGCTTACATCCTTCTAAGTTGGGAACTGCTGATTGAGAGCTCAGTGTCTGTTATTCTAAAAGTGTATTAGTTCTGGTTTAAGCACTTGGGCTTCAGGCCAGTTATTTTATGTTAAGAAGGATTGCGGTCTGCACTCTTGTGGGAGGAGAGGCTGGACTCTGCCCTTCTGAGCAGGGAATTTCTGGTTAGAGGCTTATAGTGCCTGCATATTCTAACTGTTTCTTACTGAAATTGGTGCACCTTGTTTGCTGTAGCATAGACTAGATCCAGGCCTGCTGAATCTAGCTTTATTTGTATGCTTGTTGTTTGTTTATTTCCCTGAAACGCTAATTCCACCTAAAACGCGGCCTTTTAGCACTTCTGTGGATCCCTAGTGATATCTGCATTGCTTACTGTACTTATTTCCTTGTTTCACTTGAAAGAAAGTTACTGTTTGTCGTTTTTGCATTTAAGTTACCTGTAGCACATTGCATTTAAGTTACCTGGCACTTGCTCACTAAAGCAATTATATAAGTCAGCTCTAAAAAATTAAAAGAACTACACCCTCACAAACTCCCCTTGAGTACCTTGTTCCCCATTGGCCCTTTTTTTCAATTATAAAGGAATTCCCAATACTATTCTAGCATGTCCAAAGGTCAGTTGTCAATCTCCTCTCTGGTCCAGCTGGTGAATCTGGGAATCTTGAGGCAATGTTACAACTGCCTCATGTACACAGACAACACTCTCCTCCTCCCAACAAATTCCAACACATGCGAGAGATGCAACCATATAGCCAAACTGGAGGCTAAGCTCTCTCAACTCAGCACTGGCATAACCAGTCAGAAGGAGAAGGAAACCACACTCACTACAATTCCGTCTCACATAGACCTACCATGACAACAAACCAAACACATAAACACACAAAAACATACTCGGAGGCTCTAAATAAAAATCTGCCTAAGCAGCAGAGACCTCCAAAGCAGACACCCAAGCAACCGCTACCCCAAAACAAAACACGTGCAACACATAGCTCACAAAGCCAGTGTGCCAAACAGTCACAGCCCTTAAGGCAAAACAACACACCTGATACACTTGTAATAGGTGACTCTATCGTCAGGCACACTGACGTCCCACTCACCAGGCTGAACAAGGTCATGGTGAGCTGCCTGTCGGGCGCTAGGATCCGCCACATAACACAAGCACTCAGGTCACTCCAAGGCAAGTACAAATATAACTCAGTCATTGTCCATGCTGGTGTGAATGACCTGAGACGTACCTCCCTGGACTACATGAAAAGAGACATAGAGGAGCTCTCTGAGCATGTAGCCCAGGCCGGTATGACCCTGACCTTGAGTAGCATCTTACCCTCACCAAGAATGATGCCACAATATGAAGACAAGATGATCAATTTCAACAATTGGCTTAAGTGTTGGTGTCATTCAAAGGGGATCCAATGCCTGTCAGCCTGGGATGACATGCTCGACAAGCCACGATGCTTCGCTAGGGACGGCTTGCACCTGTCACCCCTGGGCTTTCGGATATTGGCAAAGGCTCTTGCTACCCCATAGTGCCTTTTTAGGCAAGGCTCAAAAGACAAACCCACCTCCATAGGTATCACAAGGGATAAGAAACTAACAGTAATGCTACTCAACGCCAGAAGTCTAAACCTCAAGATGCACGCACTCGAAACTCTCCTTAGCATGGAGAACATCGATATCTGTGCAGTAACAGAAACCTGGTTCAAGGCTCCCAAGAGCACCCCAGCACTACCAGGTTATACCTCATACCATGCTTTTCGGCCCCAAAACTTGGACCAAACCACAAAAGGAGGGGGAGTATCAATATTCGTCAAAGATACCCACACCTCCAGGTTGGTGGCACAGCACGAAGCATCAGAGACTATCCATGTGCAACTAACTGTGGGTAAAACTGCCTTCCAGTTTATAGCCTGCTACAGACAACCCTCCCAAACACAGGAACCCCACTTGGCCTTCCTGAGAATACTGGAAGATATGAAGGTCTCTCCAAACACCATTATATGGGCGACTTCAACTACCCAAACATAGACTGGGAGCATTACTTTAGCTCCAACACCCTAGCCCAAAGGTTCCTAGAATTTATAAACTCAAATGCTATGGAACAACTTGTTACCACTCCCACAAGAGGGGAAAACATACTGGACCTGATCATCACCAACATGGGGACACTATGCTCCAGACCAGAAGTGTATCCCTCACTGGTAAGATCAGACCATAAACTAATCTCACTGGATATTCACATCCCGACCCCACCCCCTGCCCAGAAAACCACAGTGAAAAACTTCTCTAAAGCAAATTTCACAATGCCTCAAAACCGAGGCGAAATCCTTCAAAGCCCCCGGGCCTGTGGAAAATACGGCCCAGACCGCAGAATCCTTTATAAATGCATTCTATGAACACCTTCAGGAATGCATGGATCATGCAATCCCAAATAAAACCAAGACCCAATCCTCCAAAGGCAGACATCCTGTCTGGTGGACCCCAGCCATAAACAAACTATACAATAGAAGGAGGAAGCTTCTACAAGATAGAGCAAAATCCCAAAAAGGGAAGGCATCTCTGATCAGTATTAGCAAAAAACTACGGGCACTCATAAAATCCTCTAAGGCCAGCTTCGAGAGAAAAATTGCACAGGACACTAAGGATAATCACAAGGCTTTCTTTAGTTATGTTAGGAACCTGGGTGGGAATTCCCAGATATGCTCAGAATTAGTCCAAAATGACAAAAAATACACCGAGCCCACAGACATTGCCAACATCCTAGCTGACAGGTTCAGTGCAGACTTCTCCCCCCTCTCCCCACCAAAAGGGCAAATATCTATTCCAACAGAGTGCTGCCCCCCTGACATCTCAGATGTTCAGGTAAGAGCCCTCTCCAAAGCAAAAACACAGCATCAATGGGACCAGATGGTGTCCCGGGCTGCATCCTACATGAACTCCAAGAAGAGCTAAACCCAAACATAAAACTACTGTTCAATCTTAGCCTTACTACAGGATATGTACCCAAAGAGTGGCGTACAGCAACAGTGGTCCCTCTCCACAAAGGTGGTGCCTCAACGGATCCTGGAAACTATCGTCCCATAAGCCTGACTAGCTTGGTCTGCAAAGCTATGGAAAGGATCATCATGGACCTCATAAATAAAGATATTGGGGACCTACAGACACTGGATCCTACCCTGTTTGGCTTTGTTAAGGGCAGATTCTGCCTCTTAAACCTGGTCGATTTCTTTGAAACAGTCACCAAGGCCACTGACGAGGGGACGGTGGTCCACACAGCCTACCTGGACCTCGCAAAAGCCTTCGATACAATACCCCACTCAGGCATTATAGATAAGCTCACCAGCTTAAATATAAACCCCTATGTCACTAGATGGGTTGCAAACTGGCTCAAGGACAGAACCCACATGGTTAGAATTGCTGGAGCCATGTCAGACTCCAAACCAGTTACAAGTGGCATCCCACAAGGCTCAGTCCTGGGACCTCTCTTGTTCGGTATATATTTCTCGGCGGTACAGGCCAACACGGAAGGACTGTGGCTGACCAAGTTCGCAGATGACTGCAAACTGGGCGCCATAATCAACTCTCCAGCTGACACAAGCATCCTCCAAAAGGGCCTCATAGAAACAGACAACTGGTGCCAGAGCCATGGCCTCAAGCTAAACGCCAAAAGTGTATAGTCATCCCTTTGGCAAAACAAAGTGCCCACAAATTACCACATAGGTGGTAATCCATTAAGTACAGAAGAAGTCATTAGGGACCTGGGGACCCAAGTTGATAGCAATCTCTCATTTGACAACCACGTGGCCAAAGTGGTTAGAAAAACATTTTATATAGCCCACCTAATCATGGAGGGAATCACATCTAGATCAGGGGAGGTCATCGTACCTCTTTACTCATCCCTCATCAGGCCCATAATTGAGTACAATGCCCCTTTTAGGATGTACCTTACCAGACACCTGCAGCAACTGAAAAGACCCCAAAAGTACCTCACCAAGAGGATCAAAGGGCTCAAACAGATGCCATATGCTGCCTGATTAAAGAAACTCCAGCTCTACTCAGTGGCATACCACCTGTTCAGAGGCGATCTGTGCCTGACGTATAAAGCCATGTCCAACCCGGAATTAATGGACATGCTGCACCTCAGAAAATCCAAATCTCATCGAGCTACACGCTCGAGAGACTTGAACCTCAGCACTGAAATAAATAGGACATGCTGGAGGGACAGATTCATAACCCAGAGGTTCCCTTCTCTCTGGAATAAAATCCCAGTCCAGGTTAGGCAGAGTCCCACATTGACTCTCTTCAAGAGGAATCTTGATGAGTGGATGGGAGATCATAGGTTTACCCTGGGTATCACTTCTGTGTCACTGTTAGACAGAGGCACAGTATACTAACCTCAAAAAAGGCATAGCAAAATTAATTTAAAATGGGTGGCGAAAGCCAAACACACTCTGGCTAGGCTTATAAATGCCCTAGGGCAGATAGCCTAGTATGAACCTATGAACCTATGAACATAATGGCACTTAAACCAGTGTGGGGATTAGGGAGTCTGGGAAACACTAGACACCAGGGATAACTCTAAGAATCTTGTACTATGATGGCACTTTAATCACTACAGGGACTGGGGGGACACTATCCACCAGGGATACCAGCAATTCTTGTGCCCAAGCAGCATTTAAACTGAATGGGGATCTGGGACTGGTGAGACCAGTGGATACCAGGGAGAACTAGCATGCCGTAAATGGCAGTGTGTAGACCAGAAACTTTGTTCCCTAAAACCTTCCAATGAGGATGCTAGTTCTCTCCACCACTCCTAGGCATTAGAGATTTGTATTTAAAAGGCTAAAATAAAATAAAATAATATGTGGAAAGTGGTATTTGAACCAAGCACCCTTGACATGAGGAATACCTACATTACCCCACTGCACTAACTGAGAATTATTGGAGCAGGTGCTTTTAGAATGTTTATGGAGGATCTTGGGCTGTATGCAATACTTGCAACACATTGTGATACATGGAGGAAAGGAACAGGAAATGTAATGTATACCTCTCAGCCTTGTGAACAGCTTTTGACCTAGCATTCATTTTCCTAAGAATATTGAATGTGAAACCCGAATGTCTGGCATTAAGGACTGAACACTATCACCATCATGAATTTACATGAGGAAAGGAAAAAGATACATTATTGACAATCTAACAGTAGGGACAAATATTGTGCAAGAGATGTGTGTGGATATGTGTGTTTTATTGTGTATTTGTGTGTGTGTGAGAGAGAGACTGGGGGTGTGCATCTGCTTCCACGATGCGTCCACCAACATAGCTACATACCATGGGAAGTATATTTTATTTTTATGCTGTTTTTACTTTTGTATTTTTGTTATTTATTATTTTTTTTATTTTTTAGAGTGTCTACTTAATCAGAGCTTTTTATGCAATTGGTGATTTTTATCATGTGACCAAACTTGGGAGGATTATTTAAGTTAATTTATTCTCAATCACTTGAGATTCTGATGAAGTTTGTGTTAAAAGCTTTACGAAAGTGCTAAATCTTTCCTGTAGGTTTTCAATAAATTGTATAGTGTGGATTTTGGACTCCGTTGCTGTTTTCCTTCTGCTTTTACTTGTTCGAGTTGGTTACTTGCTTTTGTCTCGTGGAATTTATACCATGGGAAGTGTTTATCTGCAATTATTAGTAGGTAATGGGATTCACGGATACAACAAATTTGTGTATACTGAGTTATTTCCTTATTGTGGCTAATTTGTTTTTGAATCTCAAAATGCCACATCATGGTAGTCAGACCCTTTTACTATGGACCTTATGTGCCTGCAAGCGATCTTTATGAATCCTGTTCATTCCTTGCTAGGACACTAAAATGCTAAAATGCATATGTGCAACTGTATGAATGCTTCCAGAGAATTAGATGCATATTATATATATTGTTAACAATATATAGCAACACTAGATAAACAAGTTAGCAATTAGTCTCATTTTTGGCAATTGAAGTCCTACCATTATCTGTTAATTCTAGAAGAATAAGAGTAGATTATATACAATGCTAGAAGCCACTTTAAGCTAAAATGTCATGTCTGTGAAATGTCAAATATCTACCAGAGATGACTAAAAAATCCTGCTAGGTATGATCCTCTTGAGCAAAGTGCATTGGATGACATGTCAACTTGCTGAGGTTTTCACATTTAAATGCATGACAAAAACCATAGTTAGCTACTTTGTCTTGAATAAGATTTAAATGTATTTTGGGCTTTTCAACATCATAATACTAATAAAGGTAAGACCAAGTCAGTACCAAAAAAAAAAAAAATAAATAATAATAATACTGGCATTGTTTTATACTAAGAAGCCAGTGATTTACTGCACTGTTATTGTAAGCAAATCAGATCAGCATGGCTAAAGCCACCAGCTGATTTTGAGGCATCTTACAAAAATGACATTAAAACTTGGATAGATAAACACTAGTTAATAGGTTCATAGGTTGGTACTAGGCTATCAGCCCTAGGGCCTATACAAGCCTAGCCATAACAATTCCCTGGCTATTTCTTCCCACACTATTTACTTCCCTGGACCCCTGTCTAGCAGGGCGACTGACGTGATCCCCGCGGTGAATTTCCTTTCTCCCATCCAATCGTCAAGGTTCCTTTTGAAGAGGACCAATGAGACACGCTGCGTGACATGTATGGGCAATCTATTCCAGAGTCTGGGGAGTCTCTGAGTCAGGAACCTATCCCTCCAGCATGTTTTGTTTATTGTGATGACAAGGTTTAGATCCCTGGAGCATGTGGCTCTGAGGGATTGGGATTTCTTTAAGTGTAGCATGTCCAACAGCTCTGGGTTTGACATGGCCTTGTATGTTAACCAAAGATCACCTCTGAGTAGACGGTATGTGACAGAGTATAGCTGGAGTTTTTTAAGGTGGTCAGCATAGGGCATCCGCTTTAGGCCTGTGATTCTTTTAGTGAGGTATTTCTGTGGCCTTTCCAGTTGTTGCAGATGTCTTGAGAGGTACATACCAAACAGGGCATTGTATTCTATAATGGGTCTAATGAGGGATGAGCACAGTGGGACAATGACCTCCTTTTTTCTGGATGAAAAGCCCTTAGTGATGAGGTGTGCCACATAGAAGGATTTCCTGACTGTTGTGGCAATGTGGTTATCGAAAGTGAGACCACTGTCCACCTGTGTCCCTAAGTCTCTTATCAAACTTTCGGTGTTTAGTGTACTGCCACCTATATGGTAATTCACGGATACATGTTTTTTCCCAAAGGGGATAACTATACATTTCTTGGCATTGAGCTTGAGCCCATGGCTCTGGCACCAAGCATCTGTTTCTGTAAGGCCCTTTTGTAGAGTATCCACATAATTTGGGGATTCAATAATGACTCCCAGTTTGCAGTCATCTGCAAACTTTGTTATCCAGAGTCCCTTAGTGTTGGCCTGTACTTCAGAGAAGTAGATGCCAAACAAGAGTGGTTCCAGGACTGAACCCTGAGGTACTCCACTTGTCACTTGTCTGGAGCTGGATTTGGAGTCGGCTACTTTTACAGTGTGGGTTCTATCAGTAAGCCAGTTAGCAACCCATTGGGTGACGTAGGGATTAATGCCCAGCTTAGTAAGTTTATCTATGATTCCAGAGTGGGGGATGGTGTCAAAGGCCTTGGCAAGGTCTAGATAGGCTGTGTGGACCACCTTACCCTTGTCCATGGCTCTGGATACTGATTCAAAGAATTCAATCAAGTTCAGGAGACAAGATCGGCCCTTCACGAACCCAAACTGGGTGGGGTCCAGTGTTTGAAGGTTGCCAATGTCTTTGTTTATAAGTTCCATGATAATACGCTCCATGGCCTTGCAGATAAGGCTTGTCAGACTGATGGGACAGTAGTTTCTGGGATCCAAGGTGGATCCCCCTTGTGGAGTGGGATAACTATAGCTGTGCGCCACTCAGTGGGCACGAAACCTGAGGTGAGGTTATGGTTAAACATGACACTTAGGTGAGGTGCCAGTTCATATTGTAGTTCATGTAGTACACAGCCCGGGATGTCATCTGGTCCCATGGATGCTGTATTCTTAGCTTTGGAGAGTGTGTTTTTTACCTGTGTGGCCGTTATTACCAGAATTTGGCAATCTTCCGGTATTGAGATGGGCCATTTAGGGGGTGAGAGGGGGGTGAAGTTGGCACCGAATCGATCTGCCAGGATATTGGCAATATCCTTGGGATCAGTATATTTAATGCCATTCTGTTTTAGCTCAGAGCAGATCTGAGCATTGCCATTTAGATTCTTGACATAGTTATAGAATGCCTTGTTGTTGTCTTTGGAATCTTTGGCAATTTTATTTTCGTAACTAGCTTTGGAGGATTTTATGAGGATCTCAGTTTTTTACTGAGGCTGGTAAGGAAGTTTTTTGCATCCTGGGATTTTCCTCTTTTCTGCAACAGTTTCTTCCTTTTGTTGTAAAGTTTGTTTATGGCAGGGGACCACCAGATTGGCTTCTTTTTTTTGGATGAGAGCATCTTGGTTCTATTTGGGATGGCACGATTTATGCATGAGTGGATGTGCTCGTACAGTGCCTTAGTGTAGGATTCAGCAGTTGAACTTTCAGTTCCCGTCTGCATGGGTGTCATAAAGTTTGTCACTTCTGACTTGAGTAGCATGAAGTTGGCTTTGGAGAATTTTTTTATGGAGGTTTCCTTACTGGGGGGTGGGGGTGGGATGTGGATGTTAAGGGTGATTAGCTTATGGTCAGACGTGACTAATGAGGGGGTGACCATAGGTGTGGAGCATCGATTTCCCATGTTGGTAATGACCAGGTCTAGGATATTGGAGCCCCTGGTGGAACTATGGATTAGTTGATCCAGGGCATTGGAATTTATGAATTCCAAGAACCGTTGGGCAAAGGTGTTGGTACATGTGTAGCTTTCCCAGTTAATGGCAGGGTAGTTAAAATCACCCAGTATTAGGGTGTTTGGTTCTATCTTAATATTTTCCAGTATGTTTAGAAAGGTGTAGTGAGAATCTTGGAGTATGGTGGGGGATCTGTAGCAAGCTACAATTTGGACTGCAGTCTTACCTAGTGTTAGTTGCACCTGGAGAATTTCAGACGCATTGTGTTGGGCAACTAGCCTGGTGGTGTGAATATCCTTGGTGAATATTGACACTCCTCCACCTTTAGTGTTTCGGTCCTGCTTTGGTGGCCGAAAAGTGTGGTAAGAGTTGTAGCCTGGTATTGCAGGGGTGCTCTCTGGAGCCTTGAACCAGGTCTCAGTTACTGCACAGATATTGATGTTCTCCATTTTTAGGAGTGCCTCGGGAGAGTGCATTTTGAGGTTTAGACTTCTAGCATTGAGTAGCATTACCTTCAGATTTTGCATGCTTGTACCTGTTACCGTAGTGGTTTTGTTCTTTGAACTTTGCCTAAAAAAGGCACTATAGGGGTGGCAAGAGCCTTAGCCAGTAACCTGAATCCCAGAGGTGGCAGGTGCAGACCATCTCTGGCAAAGTATTGTGGTCTGTCAATCATGTCGTCCCAGGTAGACAGATACTGGATCCCCTTTGAATGACACCAGAAGCTTAGCCAATTGTTGAAGTCAATCATTTTGTCCTTATATTGTGGTATCATTCTGGGCGAAGGCAGGATACTACTCATGGCTAGGGTCATACCTGCCTGGGCCACATGATCCGAGAGCTCTTCCATGTCTCTTTTCATGTAGTCCAGGGAGGTACGTCCCAAGTCATTCACTCCAACATGGACAATGACAGAGTCATATTTGTACTTGTTGTGGAGTGACTTGAGTGCATGCGTTATGTGGCGGATCCTGGCACCCGACAGGCAGCTGACTGTAATTTTCTCCTTGTTCAACCTGGTGAGAGGGACATCAGTGTGCTGGACTATAGAGTCACCTATGAATAAAGTGTTAGGTACATTGTCTTTCCTTAGGGGCTGTTGCTGGGTGGCACACAGGTGTTTTGAACTATGTGACACTTTGGTTGTGATTGGTGTTTGTTTGCGTTTCAGCTTCAGAGGTCCTTGTTGCTTGGTCAGGTTACAATTAAGGGCCTCTGCATATGTGGATTTAGTGTTGCTATATGTGGGTGTTGGTGGTGTGGGTTTAGAAAAAAGCATGATATGATGAAAAGCGCATATTTGTTTAGTTTCTCAGAGGTGTTTTCTTTTAAAGTCTCTAGACCTCAACTCTTCTGTAAGGTCATCCCTGACTTCTGGTTATTGTCAATGTGGAGTTTGCATGTTCTGCTTATGCCTGAGTTGATTTTCCTGTGGTATTCTGATTTCCTCCAACCTCCCAAAACATGCTGTATGCATAAACACGTACACAGACACACACACACACACACACACACACACACACACACACACACACACACACACACACACACACACACACACACACACATTTATACATATCCATATAGAGAAATGCATATAAATTAGTTAACCATGACATCTGGCTTCTGCAGCCTTTCTTCTATACTACCTCTGAATCATTTATTAGTATTTTCCATACATTTCCTGGTCATTATTGATATACAGTTTGTACTATGAATTCTACTCATTGCTGAAAACTACAAATAGTAGACTACCTTGAAAAAGAATATATGGTAGGAAAAACTTAATGCAGGTTTTGTCATACCTTTGCAGTTTTAACTATTCAGATTTATTCATTTTATGATTAAATGTTAAAGATCTGGTAACTGCACTGAGAAACAATTTCAGATATATGACAGAAGAGATAATTACAGACTGTTAAATATAAACACATCAGGTAGTGACAATAATCTATGTATTTTGAAAAAGGCTTAATATAGTAGGTGACATAACTGTGGCAGTTGGAAGCAGATATATTTTCTTTGGCCAAAACAGAACCTTATTGCATTTTAGATGTTGTGGGTATCTGGCTGGACAAGGTGAAAAGTAGAACGTGCATTAAAAACAGAGAGTACAACACAAGTACCAGAGTGAATGTAAAGACCTGGTATTGAAATGGTTTCATACAGTGCAGTAACATTATTATGTTAGTAAGCAGGAAATTCAGCAGTTGCTTCAGCAAATTATTTTCATAGGGACCTCTAAAATGCTGATAATGTAACCTTCTGCAGACAGTAAAGGCCAGACAATTTTTTTATAGATTAATTCCCTCAATGGGGTCATTCCTTTTACTGATAAAGTGATTACTGTCTTATGTAACAGTCTGGCCACAATATTTAATTATTCAATAAAGCAGCCAGTACAGCTTATGCTGATTAACTGCGTTCTGAAGAACAATGAAACAGTATAGGATTTTAACTAATAATTTTGTTCTGATTGCATAGTAATTAGTAAAGAAAGGCAATATTCACATTAGATTCCCATCTACTTAAAAGTATAAACATCCTGAGTATAAAGCCATCCAATATTGCATCTCTAAAAATATATATATTCATGATGAAATGTGTTTTGACTACTATGCGCATTAGCTCTCTGCTAATTTTGGAATGTGTGGCACAGTATCTGCAGATAGAGATTTCACAGTGTATGTTAACAGACCTAACTTTGCGGAACAATAGTTTTTAAACAATGCAGTACATAAAGCAGTTTCAGGACTGTACAGATAACTAATGTGGACAGCATAGTATAATATCAGTTACTGCATTCTTGTTATTTGCCATGGAAGAAAGTTGATGTAAAACCTGAATGGGTACCAAATTGTTGAAATCAGAGCTACGGGGAAGTAAAACACACATCAGAACATTTTAATTAAGTAAATATATTTATCTACACTTATAAATATGTTGGGTGCTGGAGGGAGTGCAAGTACCACACGATAATGATGTTTCTAACCTATCTCAATGTTCTTTTCATGGGGGATCTCATGTACCACTCTATAGACTGGGAATCCTATACCACTTCTAATGCACAAGCCCAGCAATTCCTAAACTTTGTTAATACCAACATCCTGGAACAGTTGGTCAATTCTCCTACCAGGGATGCAAACATCCTTGACTTTGTACTCATGAACATGGGGGGGGGGGGGCAGTGTTCCTCACTCAATGTAATATCTTCGCTTGTTAGATCTGACCATAAAGCAGTATTATTTGAAATAAAAATTAATTCTGGGGAATCCAGCGAAACCAAAAACCTTTAGGAATTATTCCAAGGCTAAACTTTCTCTACTAAGCAGCACCTTGGCTAAATTCCAAGCACCCCCCCAAACCCAGTAAATACTATAGAATACACTGAGTTAAAATCTCTGTACAGCCATATTGATAGCTGTATAGTGTGAGCTGTCTCCACTCTGGTGGAATCACAATATCAATTAGTTATACAACAAAAGAAAAAAATCTTGGCCAAGCATAGGAGGAACAAAGCCATACATACTAAAAGCCCCCTGATCAGTCTAAACAGGCCACTAAGAGGGTTAATTAATACTGCAAAGGCTAAATTTGAAGAAAAAATAGCTTCTCAGACAAAGGACAACCACAAAGCTTTCTACAGCTATGTCCATAACCTCAGAGGAAATACACAACAATGTGCAGAACTTATTGTAAAATGGCATCGCCCACACTGCCAACTTTTTGGCTGGCAGGTTCAGCTCAGATTTCTCCCCCTTCTCCCCCTCCTGCTAGTCCAAGAGAAATACCACATAACCCAGTCCCCCCAACTATTACTACATAATAGGTCATCAAAGCACTTTTCAAGACAAATAACACTGCATCAATGGGCCCCAATAACATCCCAATATGTTTAATAAATGGTATGAAACATGACCTCTCTGGTCCCCTTGAACCATTTTTCAACTGTTCCCTTCAGTCAGATTTTGTGCCCAAGGAATGGAAGATGGCTACATTCATTCTCCTACACAAAGAAGGTCAACCAGTAATCCAGGTAACTACAGGCCCATAGGTCTTACAAGCCTAATATGTAAGGCCATGGAAATAATCATTATGGACATGATAAATGATGACATAGGTAACCTGCAAATGCTGGACCCATCACAGTTCACCTTTGTTAAAGGAAGGTAATGCCTATTAAATCTGGTGGACTTTTTTTAGAGGGTCATCAAAACATTTGATGAAAGTAAGACTGCGCACATAGATTATCTTGACCTGGCCAAGGCTTTTGATACAATAACACACTCAGGCATCATAGGTAAGCTCACTAATTAAGGTATAAACCCTTTTATCACCCACTAGATAGCCAACTCAGTCACTGATAGGACCCAGGAGGTGAAAATAGGTGGGAGCTCCTCCGCCAAACGGTTAATCACTAGCAGAGTCCCCTAGGGGTCAGTACTGGGCCCACTCCTTTTTAGCATTTTTGCTCTGAAATGGAAGCAAATGCTTAAAGTTTATGGCTGACTACATTTGCAGATGATTGCAAGCTGGGGATTATCATTGACTTCCGTGCACACACTAGCATTCTTCAGGAAGGTTTGTGTCTGACTAGCAAATGGTGCCAAAGCCATAGTCTTAAACTCAGTGCTAAGAAATGCATAATTGTACCCTTTGGGAAGTCAACCATCCTGGTTAATTACCGTGTTGATAATACACCCCTAAGCGTCGACCCAGTGGCAAGGGATCTAGGTATGCATGTAGACAGTAGCCTTACCTTTGACCACCATATGGCCACAGTGGTGAGAAAATCCTTTTACGTTGTGCAGCCTGTAAGTAAGGGCATGACATCTAGGTCTAAAGAGGTCATTATCTCACTGTACTCTGCCCTTAACAGACCAACTATGTACCTGACCAGGCATATGCAGCAACTAGATTAACCTCAAAGGTTCTTCACAAAAAGAATATAAGACATAACAAACCTGCCTTATGCAGAGTTCCTTAAATCTCTTTCCCCTCTACTCAGTCTCCTATAGATTTCTGCGGGGTGATCAGTGTCTGACTTACAAGGCATTCTCAAACCCCACACTTATGCATGTCCTACATATTTGTAAGTCAAAAAGTATCAGAAATACAAGGTCTAGGGACTGAATTTTGTCTGTGCCTTAAGCATAACATGCCGGAGAGACAGATGTGTCCCAGAGACTGCCTCTCCTATGGAGCAAGCTTCCCATCCATGTGACTACGTTTGCCTATTACACAGTTTAAGCACAACCTAGACAAGTGGATCAAGCATAGGAGATTTACACCTGGCCTGGCACCTATGTCCCTTGTGGACAGAGATAGCTTTTAAATGCCTAGACCACAATGTCCTTTTTGGGTACAGGACATCATAATTATTTTGGGAAAACCTGGCTAGGCTTAGGAAGGCTTCCCCGGTCATTAGCCTAGTAACAGTCTGTGAATCTATGAATCTATAAAGTTCTACTTTTGCTGTTGATGATACTGTCAGTGGCTGAAATGCAGTTAGTGGTCCCAAATGAGGTAGACGAAGCATTAGGACAGAAAATCAGTGCAATGAAAGGTTAATGTTTTTCTAAGAAGGGAGGAAAAATGATAAGTTGTTAGGACTTTTAGAGGGCATAGTGCTGGGCCTAAAAGCAGAGTGTCTCCATGTTAACAAGCAATCAAAAGTAAGTGTGAATTTGGAGAAGAAACTTTTGCGAGGTAATGAGCATGACTAGGCCTGGAGTTTGAAAGCTGCACTTAGAAAACAGCAGGTTTTGCTGGGTACAGTCAGATGGCAACTGAGAGTATGGCAGACAAGTTTTATGATTTGGGCAATTGGGAATATTGTTGAGATCTTCAATCCATTTGAATGGCAGGGAATATGGAGAGAATGCCAGCAGAGTGCTTCTTAGAGAATACGTATCTGTGTATGAAGGACTCTTCCTTAGCACTGAAAGAGCATAAAGAGTAGGGCATAAGAGTTAAGGAAGGAGAAAACTTCCAAGAGGAGCACTGACAACATATACTTTTCTACATGACAAAGTTGCAATTTCAGAATGTTGCCTTGAGAAACAGGAATATCTCCCTAGGTTCAAGTGGATTTATATTAAGTCGCATTCTTATACATACCAAGTCCGAAGTCACACAACAGTGGAGAAAAAGTAAACTACTGTTGGTGAAAATAGTTTTGTCAAACAGTATTAGACCTTTTCGCATTCATCAAAACTACCCTCATCAATCTGACACACCCCCAGTTAATGTAATGGTACAGGTCCAGAAGTCTGAAGACTATTTACAGAATCTGTGAAAAGAAATGCCTATAGTGAAAGAGGACAGTTGCAGCTCACTGGAATAAGGACTAGTGTTTTCTTCTTGTATGGTGTAGCTAGAATTGTAGAACATGGTGTGGCTGCAGCTGCCTTTTGAGATTGCATGAAGTGTTAGAGGGCAAGAACAGTGCAGGGAACATCAGTGCTGGCGGGACACAAGTCAGCAAAAGGTATTATATGATGCTGATGTTGAAAGCCTTGGTGACTTCTGTGACAAATACCTTCTGAGGAGGGTGCTGCAACTCTTTTATCACCTGCAGAATCATCTCCAGGGAAGAGACAGGGATAAGATCCTGCAAAAGTGGCATAATGCCCAGTAATAGTGGAAATGTTACTGGTGAACCATGTCAAAATGACTTTTGAGGCACTGCAATTCTTCCATTTCAATTACACCTATTGTATTCTTCAGGTGCTAGAGCTTTGAGTATTTCCTTGAACCCTTGTGCATTCTTTCCAGTCAGTTTCCATATGTTCAGCCGAGGCTCTGTTTACCTTAGAGCCTTCTCTGACCAGCACTTGTAGCTGATTGTTTATGTTATGAGCTGACTGTGCAGTTGTTGATTCTACCCCAATGGCATTTCCTTACTAGGAGGAAGTCTACCTGATTTGCATATTGGCCACTCTTGTATGTAATCTTGTGACTGTCTGTCTTGTGGAACTATGTGCTGGCCACCATCAAACTATTTGCCAGATAGAAGTCTAAGATGGCCTCTCTTTCTTTATTGATGTTGCCCCACCTGTGATGTAGATACAGGCAGTCCTCATATCCTATCTGTCCTGATATCTGCATTCGGGTTCCCTGTTATCGCATGATGTCTAATAGATCCTGCAACTGCTGCCTGAATACACACTTTTTCTCACTATCACAGCCCTGCAGTGGACATAGGCTGAAATTATGAATACTGCCATATCCATATACTGGAGTCTGGTTGTCATGAGTCTGTCAGTAATTCTGATGACATCTTTCAATGTCTTCTGAAGCTTCTCTCTCATTACAGTTCTCATACCATTTCTAGTCAGTTCTCCCAGTGAGAAGTAGACTCTGAATCCCAAGCAAAGTGGCTTTGCCGCGCTGCTTTTTTGTTGCCTAGCTACAGTGGATGTCCAGCCTCCTCCTTAACATCATGTAAACCACTTCAAGGCTGCATCCTGTCAGTAAAGCTATAATGACTGCAGCAAGCCTCAGTTCATCTTTGGCAGACTGACTGGTTTTACATCCAGCTTTCATTCAAAAGAGCTATCCCATGTAACCTGAGCTGGACCACAAGACACTGTCAGATAGCTTACTAACTCAGGGCTGCTTGACTTCATGATGGACACATACTGGCCAACAGGAGCACATAGTCACCATTAACATGGGTCCCTGGTGTAGATTGGAGTAGGCCGGGTCCTCAACCATCATATCATTGGCAAATAACCATTTCTGCCAGCATTAATCAATGTGACCAAATCACCTACAGCAAATTTGTACACAATTGAGTGGTTAGCCCTGACACAGTAGGTGCAATCTTTGATCCATGTTTTCTTATCTAGGGGATACCGTGCATCACATTTGATGCTCAAAGCAGATGGTGTATGCAACTCTTCCCCCAGAAGGCACCATCATGAGTCTGTACTGCTACCAACAATTCCATTCTTGGGTGAATTTGTAGTTAAAACACCTTATGTGTTTTTGGGAGGTGGGAGGAACCTCAGAGAAACACAAGGAGAACATGGAAACTCCACACAGGTATTGTGCCAGAGATCAGGCTCGAACCTTGTACATGAGAGGAAAAACCTTAAACATTATGGCAACTGTGTATTCATGTGTAATTAGGATCATAATTGTAGAACAGAGTGTGTGTATGTACCTTTAAGAAGCATTTCCAGATGTAAGCACGTGCATATAAATAGTGAGCACATGCAGGCAGTGGTGCCATTTTGAAAGAACAACCAGAGTGTTAACATGTATGAGTGTGGTAGTCATTCTGTTTATAAGTTTATTTATGTTTAAGTTACCAAGCCTTATTCCTGATGTGTTTGTGTGTAATAAAGCTGCTTGAACTAAATACACAAATGTTCGTCTGTTTTATCCTGACCGGACGAGCGACATGGTGTCAGAACCAGGATTAAGAGAGGAACTTCTTCAAGCCATGAGGTGCAGAGTTGAAGATGAAGGCAGATCAAGTTAGTTGATTGAAACGAAGCTCAGACAAACAAAAAAGGCCAGAAACAAACTTAAGGTAACAAAAAACTGCACAAATGATTTAATTGGCAAGGAAAATGAAACGGAGCATTTGTAAGGCACAAAACGCATTATTAATTAAATGAGTAGCACAACATGTATTATTAACCAAACAAAAGGCACAAAACACATTATTAATTAAACAAAATGTTTGAAACCATGATATTTGATAAAACTGTAAGAGATATTCATATGGGGCTCAGAATTACCTTTGGTTTGCATAACAAATATATTTAAAGTAAAATGGGCACAAGAAAAGTATAATGAGCATGATAAGAGATTAAAAGGGCAAAACAAGTACAGTAAAAGGGCAAATTAAACTTAAAGAGCAAGGCAACTGCATGTTTTTTAGTAAAAGACCATGTTGGGCAAAAACTACTATTTTGCATTGACCAAAGCCATTCATAACATAACTAGAGTTGTTCACAGTGTCTTAGAGTGTGCAAAGATTTGCAGAGTGTGTGCTTTATTATGGTGCAATTGTTTCAAAGAGTTTGCTGTATGCAAAATACAGTTATATTGCAAAGAGCAGTCAAACTACAGCCATTTTGAAAAGTTTTTATTCACAGAGTGCCACCATTTCAAAGTATTTCTTACACTGTGCAGTGTTGTTTTACAAAAGTACAGCCATTTTGAAAGGTTCTTGTACAGTTTATTTGCAAAGTGCATTCATTCTGAGGTATTTCTTACTCTGAGCTTTTTCTGCTGTGTACAGTTTATTCGCAAAGTACAGTCATTTTGAAGTATTTCTTGCAGTGATAAGGAGTGGTTTCACAAAGTACAGTGATTTCTGATTGTTCTTGTGCTACAGAGATTTATTTGACAAAGTGCAGTTATTTTAAAGAGTTTGTTGTGCTATTGGACATAATTATAAGTACTGGCATAAAGTTCTGCCATATATATGTATGCGTGCATGTTCATATATAATTTCAAGCACCTTCACTACTGTGTGTTGATATGGCAGAAGCATTTTGCAGACCTAGTCCACTTGTGTTTGATCATAATATAGCAGAGAATTGGGGCATATTTGAGCAGGAATACAATATTTTCATACAAGCAGCTTTTTCCGACAAAGATGCATGTACAAGGGCATTCATTTTGCTTAACTTAGCTGGGTCTGAGGCCATCGAAAGAGAGCGTTTATTGTGCATGAACCAGCAGTATATGCAGGAGAGGGAGAAAACTGCAATATTGTGGTACCGGCTGAATCAAGGGAGGACCCTGAGTGCTTGAAATGTAAATTTAGAGAAATGTGCAACCCCCAGACAAATGTTATATTAGAGAGGCCCTTATTTTATACAAGAGACCAAAAGCCAGATGAAACATTTGCCGTTTATATCACTGACTTGGGAAATAAGGCCAAAATGTGCAGATTTGGTGACTTGAAAGATAAGTTCATAAAAGACAGGCTTGTGTGTGGTGTTAATAGTGCTGCAGTGAGAAAGATTTTGCTTTGTGACAATGATTTAACATTAAGCAAAGCCATAGAGATTTGTCAAATCCATAAGCTCACAGAAAGGCACACAAGTATGCTTGCAAGTGATAAGAGCATGGTTTCAACAGACTCTAGAGCAAATGAAGACAGCATGCAACACATGGCAAACAGAAACAGGCCTAAGCACATGGCAGCTGCAACTCCTGTGGGTCTACCAGGGAATGCTCGTAGCTTTCTAGCAAGTTCCAAGACTAGCTCAGTAAAAAGGGCATGCTCAGTGCAGTATAAGGGTAAGTCAGAAAAACCCAAGTCAAGTCTTATTGTTAACTGTCGTAATTGTGGTGCCAATCATGAGTCTAAAAGAAAGAAGAGCTTAGCATTTGGTCAGCAATTCCACACGTGCATAAAATGGGAACATTTTCGAAAGCTTTGTAAATCAAGCAAGCCTCATTCAGTTATTAAGAAAGGTCACACAAAAAAGCAAGTTGATCATGTAGAAAACTGCAACCCTACTTTCTATGTAGATGGTGTATAAGTGGTCAGTGAAAACGTTAATGCAGTAGATTTGGTTTCAAAGAATGAAGTATTTTGTACTGTCCTGATCAGTGGTAAAGCCACAGAGCTCAAAGTAGACACTGGGCCAAAGTGTAATGTAATGTCAACAAAAATATCCAAACCAAACTCGAGTCCTGTTACCACAAAATTTCCAAATTTGCGACCAATTCAAAAAACTCAACCCATCATTGCCACTCCCTCCATACCTTGCAATGGCTTGAACTTCCCAACTACCTGAAATTCTTCAACTCATCCACTGCCCACAAGCTCATCTTCAAACCTTTAAACTGCCCCTCTCTCGCTACAGCCTTAACCCATTACATACCTAACCCCTCACTCAAATATGAAAAACAAAATTTCCTAAAAGTCTACAAACCCTCAAGTCCTCCTGGCCAACTGCTACTTTCCTGCTCCATAGCTAAACATTGGAATTCCCCCCTTTCCAATATATCTAACCATAACGATTTCAAATCTCAACTTATTCTCACATCTATCTTCCAAATGGGAATGCCCATGTCACTCTCCAACTCAACTCCCCCTCTATACCCTCTCTCATTCTCTTTTTCCATCCTATATAACACTTATTTATCATTCTTACTATTTCCACCAAGACACCCCTGGACAATTCTCCAACTGCACCTTGTATGACCTATCTCATATTATGAAACTAATTTCTGTGCAAAAAAAAAATCATCTACTCTCATGTCTATATATTACTCATGCTGTTGCAGACTCGATGCTCTGCCTAATAAGTATGTACTACTGCTTTGTGTACTACTGAATTTACACTGTTCTATGTTTATATGTATTATGCTGTATTCTGTCCCTGATAATAATGTTTATGCTACATCATGTATGTTCTGTAATATGTTTTTGGAGTTTTTCTCCCTGGGCCTCCACTGAAAACAGGCTCTTCTCGGCCCAATGGACTTCTCCGGTTATCAAACTGAAATAAATAAATAAAAATAAATAAATAACATGAGAGCTGGTGAACAACTTAATTTGGCCAATTGTGTGAAGCTTGTTGCTTATGGAGGTGAAGAGATTCAAACCGAAGGCTCAGTAGTGATTTCATGCTATTCAGCTGGGAACAGTTAAAGCTTGCAATTTTATGTAGTCTGAAGATCCATGGAGTCATTATTAGGTCTCAGAGACAATTTGAGATTGAAACTGTCCATCATGTAAGCACATATCCCAGTTCCAGCTTTACTAAGGATATTTTCTCTGAGTATGCTGATGTGCTCGAAGACAAGTTAGGCAAGCTTCCAATTGTGTACTGAGTCCAGTGGTCAGACCAGCAAGGAGAGTTCCAATAGCTATGCAGGACAAAGTCAAGGTCCAGTTAGACAAAATGGTGCAGCAAGGTGTGATTTGTCCAGTCACAGAACCAACAGTGTAGATGTCTTCTATGGTAGCTGCTCATAAGAAAAATTCAGATGAAATCAGAATATGCATTGATCCAACAGACTTGAACAAGGTGATAGAAAGACTTCATCATCCTATGGGTACAGTTGAGGAAATTGCCACCCTCATGCCAAATGCCACTGTTTTTCTGTCTTAGATGCAAAGAGTTCATTTTGGCAAGTAACGCTTGATCACAAATCTTCACTACTGTCTACATTCAGTACCCGATTTGGTAGATATAGATTCTTCATGATGCCTTTTGGAATAAATTCTGCCAGTGAAGTCTTTCAGCGTGCAATGGAGCACATTTTTTCAGGCTACCTGTGTGCAATAATAGTTGATGATTTACTGGTTGGAGGGAATTGTGAAGCAGAGCATGACAGAAACCTCAGGAAAGCTCTGGACAGAGCACGTGAAGTGAATTTAAAGCTCAATCCCCCGAAATTCAAATTCAGACTGGTGAAGTTACTTATGTAGGTCATTTGTTTACCAGTACAGGCTTATGACCACATCCTTCCAAGCAAGCAGCCATTCTTGAGATGCCAGCTCCAGACAATGTCCAAGCCCTACAGCATTGTCTTGGTATGGTTAACTAT
Source organism: Protopterus annectens (assembly GCF_019279795.1). NCBI lineage: Eukaryota > Metazoa > Chordata > Ceratodontiformes > Protopteridae > Protopterus > Protopterus annectens. The sequence continues at coordinate 417,328,425 of NC_056745.1, read as the reverse complement.
TTGGGCAAATTTATTCCTGACTTTAGTGAGTTATCAGCGTCTTTAAGAAAGCTGACATACAAAATGTTGCCTGGTCAGGGATGAAACAACACCAGAGAGCAGTTGATAACCTCAAACAGTAAATTGCCAACCCGGCTACATTAAGATACTATGATGTCCACAAACCAGTAGTTCTTTCCAGCGATGCTTCAAAGTTCAGTCTTGGTGCAGTTATTCTTCAAGAGGACAGACCTGTTGCCTATGCATCTAGAACTCTTACCCAAACTGAGATACAGTATGTTCAAATTGAGAAGGAACTTTTGGCAATTATATTTGCATGTTCACAGTTACATGATTATATTTATGGCCAAGCTATCCAGACAGAAACTGACCATCAACCTCTAGTCACTATTTTAAAGAAGCCTATGCATTCAGCTCCAGCAAGACTACAAAGAATGATGCACAAATTGCAAAAGTATAATTTCAAAATGGTCTACACAAAAGCCATACTTCTTTATCTAGCTGATACCTGTCCAGATCACCCAAAAATACCAGAGAACTGCTTGATGAAGAGAATTTTGACTTTGATGTAATGGAATTGTGTAATTTTTCAACCACAAGACTTGATGATCTGAGAGATCATACAAAGACTGATTCAGTTTTGCAAATGCTCAACCACTCCATCAATGTCTGATGGCCATCAAAGCAATCCTGTGTACTGCCAAAAGTACAACCTTATTTTCCATATAGAGATGAAATGCTGATGGAAGATGGTATCATTTTCACAGGTCCAAAAGTTATTGTTCCTACTTCCTTGCAATGTGACTACATTAAGATTTGGCATCATGGTCACCCAGGTTCCGAGTCTACCAAAGAAGAGCAAGAGGACTAGTATTTTGGCCTTTTCTATTGAAAGACATTGATGAAGTGCTTTCTTCTTGTTCAGTATTCATCAGTACTAAGCTGCATTTGCAAAAAGAGCCACTTCAGCTAAGCCAAATTCCTGAACTACCTTGGTCAACAGTAGCCACTGACATATTTGAGTGTCACAATCAGCATTACTTAATGTTGGTAGATTGTTATTTAAACTTGTTTGAGATTGATTTGCTACCTAACCTAACGTCCAGTGCTGTTATCACTAAGATGAAACATCATTTCTCAGTCCATGGTAGTCCACACAAAGTTATTGCTGACAACAGTTCTCATTTTACCAGTCAATTGTCTCAGAGATTTGCAAAAGAGTGGGACTTTATCCATGTTACTTGTAGTCCTGAATACCCACAGTCAATTAGCCTTGCTGAACATGCAGTACAGAGTGCAAAGCAATTACTAGAGAGGTCAAAGCATGACAATACTGATAACTTCTTGAATTTACTTAATTTCGAAATATACCCCATGACAACTTGCTTGGCTCGCCTTCTCAAAGTCTTCTTTCTAGGCAAACTAGAACAACCTTGCCTATCAGTTCTAGTTTGTTGGTGCCTAATGCTAAAAATAACAGAGCAATCAAAGGCTAACTTTTTAAGAAGCGTTCTTCACAGATGTCCAGCTATGATAAAACAAGCAGATTTATTTGTCCGTTAAAAGAAGGAGAGACAGTGAGGATGCAAACGATGATAGAGTTTGATTGAATTGGTCAAGTGAGAGGTATATGTGTCGAGCCAAGATCCTACTTAGTGGAATCTGAGGGTATAGAATACAGGAGAAACCACAGGTATCTTCTTCTTGTATCAGAAATGATATTGCAGCATCGTACCTGTGATACAGACTGTAGATTTCAGAGCAACCCTGACAATGTTCATACCGAAGAACATGTCTCAGTATCCAATCCCATTCTTCATGATGTCCCAGTTGTCCCCAGAGTTGAACATTCCTTCAAGACAGACCCTATTACTAAATCCAATTCTGACTTTTATGTTACACGATCAGGTCGTATTTCTAGACCTAGTGTAAAATACACAGCAACCTGGACATGATTGTTTTACATGTGTCTGATTTTGTATGATTGCATGTTAAAGAATTAGTTATGTATAATTGCATGTCAAAAGATCATTTCTGTAAATTGCATCTCATTGAATATTGTCATTTAGTATATGAATCATTTCTCAAAGAAGGAGGATGTAAAATAGAGTGTGTGTATGTACCTTTAAGAAGCATTTACAGATGTAAGCACGTGCATATAAATAGTGAGCACGTGCAGGCAGTGGTGCCATTTTGAGAGAACAGCCAGAGTGTTAATGTGTATGAGTGTGGTAGTCAGTCTGTTTATAAGTTTATTTCATTTTAAGTTACAAAGCCTCATTCCTGATTTGTTTGATGTAATAAAGCTGCTTGAATTGAACCCATGAATGTTCATTTGTTTTATCCTGAATGGACGAGCAACAATAATATCCTGTTAAGGTCCTTTTAGTTGACAATTAGTGATGTAATTAATAATCAAAGAAATACCATTGCAGATGTATAAATTCATTTGGTGTGTGTGTGTGTGTGTGTGTGTGTGTCTGAGAATCTATGTATATGTACAATTACGGCAGTTAAAATGATTGCTGGGGAACTTCATTTTTTTTTAGGAAGTGAAGATGAGGAATGAATGATATGAGATCTGAGTCTCCTGGATACAGTGGATGTCTAGCCTCTTGCTTAACATCATGTCATCTACTTCCAGGCTGCATCCTGTCATTAAACCTATAATGTAGGATGCCAGGAGTGCTATAAAAGATCCAGGAGTGCTTGAAACATTTTTTTATCAGAGGTTCATAGGTTTATACTAAATTAATGACCACTGGGTTCTTTACAAACCTATCAGTGCAATGCAATACAGTTTTGTCCCTGAGTTCCTTGGACATCTATATGCTGGGGTAAGTTAGTAAAGAGGTAGCTAAGGGTTATGTGGGGGGATATGTTAGTTGGGATTAATTTACTTGCTGTAAACTGCTGTCCTTCAGAAGTATGGAGGCCGGACTGGTGGTAAATTTGTGATTACTCATCCAATGAATAGGGTCAGGGATGACCTCTGCTTTATGTAGATGGGGAGCTTATTCCATAGAGCAGGGGTCCTGTGAGACACATATCAGTCTCCCCAGCATGTGCTATTTATGTCGCAGACAATGTTTTGGTTCATGGATCTGTCATGCATGTTTCTGGTGCTGTTTGTTTTGCAGATGTGCAAGAGATTCCTCAGATCTACCTCTGAGGATGCCTTATATGCTTGGCATAGATTGCTTCTCAGTAACCTGTAGGAGACTGAGTACAGAGTTAGAGCCTTAAAACAATCTGTGTAGGACAGGGTATTCATACCCTGGATTCTCTTGGTGGGGAACCTTTAACGTTTTTCCAAATGTTGCAAGTGCTTGGTTAGGTACTTGCCAAAGGGGACATTGCACCTTGGGAGGCAGGAGAAAGGCGTATGAAAAGAGTGTTATTGGAGGAGACTTTAATGCAGTGATAAATGGTGAGATAGACAGAGTATAAGGGGAAGTGGAACTTAAAAGGAAGTTGATAGAGGTGCCCTTGGAAGAATTGAAGGTCAGAGGGATGGCAGATCTGTGTAAACCGGAGGGATCTTTTTCAAGCAGTCTAAGTAAGGAATGGAGTGTGATCAGTTACTTCTTCATGCTGCCGGTGGACTAGATGGACATGTAAGTAAATATATAGCTTGTGAGAGACAGGATTAGAAGACCATGCCTTACTGAGGATGTATGTATATGTGTAGATCTCTAAAAACATGGAAAATATGAGACTTGATAAAGGATGAGGATGCAAATTGATTAAAGCTGGCAGTGGCTTGAAGGAAAGAAGAAAATATATAATGGGACAGTGGTAGGATGCCCTGAATACAAAGTAACATGGCTTATGTGTGCAAAAAGAGTGAAAGAGAGGAAGGAAAGGTAAACATTGGTTTGCATTTGAAAGAACGTTTTAAGAAAATTGCTGCGGAGAATAAATAAGTTGATACTTGTTGGTTACAGAGGAGCTAAAACTAAGGGTAAGGAAGAGATGGATATTATTAAATGGTGGAAGATGGTAGCAGAAGGATGGTGGCTGGATGCTTAAAAGTTCTCACATTAAAGGGATGAAGATTAAAGGAAGTTTGGTTGATGCATGGGCATGTGCAGTGACAGCCCTAAGGACAACAAGGTGATAAAGATAAGCTTAGTAAAGAAGAGTCTGGGAAGTTCTCTATGAAAAGCAGAGGAGGCAGGAGGATTAAACTTTTTCAGAAGGATGTAGAGGGATGGAAGCAAAGGCACATGGAGGGCAGAAGATAGCATTAGATGTGAAAATAAGGGCTGAAGAGATAATGCAGGTGATAAAAGGATTTTGGAAAGGGTAAAATGGCAGGGCAGATTATTGCTTGAGTGAGATTTATCAGATGGTTGCGAAAGCAGGTGAGACTGCATTTAATAAAGATATTCAACAGATCTTTCATGGAGGGGGAGCTTCTAAGACTAATGTACAAGGAAATAATATGCTGATAAATACATCGACAATTAAGGATATGATATTTAGGAGACAGACTGAAGGGCAAATATTTAATACAGGACTGATTGAAACTGTAGATTCATGTAAAGGCCTAGGTATATGGGTAGATCCACTTTAACTTTTTTTAATCCTATCAACCATTTAGTTAATAACAGTTATAAAACTATAGGTTGTCTAAAAAGATTATATTAAATTAGAAACAAAATTGTTTTTTGTAAGTTACATTAGACCCAAACTAAGGTATGGAAAAATAATATGGAAACCTTATAAGAAAACAAGCATGAGTAAACTGGAAAAAGTCCAGGAAATATACCAAGGTTATCCATTGATTTGAAAATTTAAGTTATTATGAAAGATTAAAATATCTGAACTTGTACAGTGTTTCATACAGATATTTAAGAGAAGACCTTATTCAGGTGTATAGGGCAATTAGAGGCAACTACCTGTGGGAATGTTAGGATTATCAAAAAGCAGTGAAGAATTAACAGTCTGTGTAGGAAATTATATAAGAATGCAGGATTTGCTAATCGGTTCTCTGAGATAGTAGTTGATGTATGGAATACACTACCAAACTATATTAAAACAAGCACTAGGTTTCAGATATTTTTAAAAACAACTTGGACACTTATGGGAATGATGGTTTTAGTGTATTGGCAGGCTAAAAAGGCATTATTGCCCATGTCTGAAAAGAAGAGATTGCCTGGGAAATTTCTGGCTGATTAAACTCCTTCATTGAAATTTCTGAATTCTGGTAAAAGTGTTGTTCATTTACTTGAAGAGAGTATTAAAGTGGATCGTGGGAAGGAGAAGAGATTTTTTTGTGAAATGAGGGTGCTAGAGGGGACCACTGGAGGGGACATTTTAGCTAGAAGTGGGGATACTGAGTAAAGAGAGAAGCTTATTTTTATTTTTTAATTCATACACAGAAGCTCTGGGTTTCATGTAAGGTGAAGAAAGTGATGATGAGGTTTAGAATGACACATTTTTAAGAGGTGAAATGGATTATTTAAAAAATACAAGATGTCAGATGGCAGCAAAGGGTATATGCCAAGGGCATTTATTCTAACAATGTACACAATACAAGATTGTCCACCCAGCCTCTCTATTACCTTTTAAGTGAGTGATAAGTCCTGGTCAGAGGGATAAGATGGAAGATGTGGCAGGGGAAGAGTTAGTTGCGATTTATTTGTGGGAAGGGAGGATGTGGCATTTTGCAGGAGTTACACATATAATATGGTACTGAATGCAGAAAAAGAGAAAATAAGGACAGTAATATTGGAGGAGAGTCTATTTGTGTGGTAGTGTAATGGAAGAAAAGGTAGTAGAAAAAAAACATTGTGAGTGTTGTATACAGGAGGAATTTGGATGGTGAATGACAAAATATGGAAAAGGATAGAAAGAAAATTCTGGAACAATTTAAGTTTGTAACAAATGTTAATGCACAAGGCAGAGAACTGGTTCTGTATGGGACATGAAAACAGATGCACACACAAACATAACTCACTGTGCGCACACACACACACACACACACACACACACACACACACACACACACACACACACACACACACACACTCACAGCAGAGCTTAGCTGGCTTATCTACCACCTACTGCTGCTCCCCGATCTGGTGACCCACAACCCTTAGTCTAGGGAGCAAAAAAAATAAATAAAAAAGGTTGATTTTCTAATCTGGCATTCCTTATTTCTTTTCTTAGGAGGAGCACCACATCATTGTGCCCACACAGTGAAAAGTAAAACACTGTAGCAAAATTCAAGTGGCTTGCTCTAACTTAAGTCCACAAGCAAAGCAACAAAGCAATAATTTCACTGCTGACTGAAGAAGCAGTATCAGAGATCATTTTCTGTGCTGGCATTCAGAAATACTGGTACAGAAATGAATGCTGGCAATGCAATGAAACCCCCTAACACCTTGTGCTCTGGGTGGCTGCCCACTTCACCTCACTCTATTTATGTTTCTAGTTCAGAGGATCAATATTTTACCTGATGGCATGCCTCTGGGATGTAGGAGCATCTATGCTTCTGGGTCAAAGGATCACTAGCTTCCCTAATAATATGCCTCTGGGATGTGGGAGGAATTCCCAGTATCCACTTGAAATCCACGTGGAAACTGGGAAGACATGCAGACTCCTCACTGAACATGAGAATCGAGTGCTACAAGGCAGCGATGCAAATTACTGTACCACTTTGCCACCCTACCCTTTCTCCCTATTTATTTATTTATTTTATATACATACACACATGCTGTCTTTGCTGTCTGTATTTCTCTTTTCCTCTGCTTCATTCAGAATAACTCTGCTTTCCTACTTCCTCTCTTCTACAAATGTCTGTCCCTATCCTGCCTGTCTGTTTAAATTCACCCTGTAACAGACCCTCCTACCTGACTGCTCTCCTGCTCCACTCCTGCGTTACAGACTGCCATGCTGCCGTGCATAATGCATTTACATTGCCCTACTGAACCTTGTCTTATGTAAGTTCTTCCTTTTTCTTCCATCTCCTTTCAATTCCCTACTGTGTGCATCCCCATCTGTTTCCTGCTGTCACCACCTTCTTTCTGTATCGCACTTCTTGTGTTGTCTAGACACCCAGAACCTATAATTCCTTTTCTTAACAAAATAGTCATGTCTCCCCTACTATCTCATTTCAAACTCACCTAGTTCAGTTGTATTCTCCATACAAATGCATCACCCCCTGCACATTTTTCCCTACATCTCTGGCATTTATATAGGAAGCGTCATATCTGTACATCTTATATAGCATTCACATATGGTGGTCTATGATCATGTTGTCTAAACTGAATTTTATAATTACAGCTCATCTGCCCCATTTTTCTCTTCTACTACTAAACTTTCTTCTAACCCTATTTCCTCCCTAGCCATTGTTTCCGTTATTTACTCTTTCGTCTATTATATCCATAGTATATCCCTGTTAACTGTTCCTCCCAAACCTTCCCTCAGTTCACCCCAGTTTTTCAGTGGATGATACCTTCACTCATCCATTTCCCCACCTTGTCTTTTTCCCCAGTCCCTTACTGTAGCCCTTGTTGCCCCAATCTACCCTCCATCTACACACCACATTCATTTTGCCCACTTCCTCCACTGATTCCTGCTACATGTTCTACTGTACAAATGTTTTCCCGTTCCACTCCTGCGCATCCCTTTCCTTGTCCTCTCCATACTCTATGATGCCTGTATTCTGTTGCAGTAACTTTACCTTCCTGTCCATCCACCCAGTCTTGTACAACTTTCCTTTCTTTCCTGCCTTATCCTGACCAGTACATCTTTTTTCCTCTACTTTCACTATTTAATGCCCTCTATCTAATTTCTATTTCTCCCTTGCTGTTATCCACTGCTTTGTATTAAATGCAATAACATATTCCCCCACTCCAAGCCCATGCTTCCCCATTCCTTGTTGTTCCATAACGTTTGGTTTTGTCCTCCTACATATACAGGTCATACATTGTCATTGTATTCTTTTTACCCTTCCCTATATTTCTTTTTAGGATATGCTTAACAAAGTTATGTATCTCAGGAAAAATCAGCATTTTAATAGCGTAAACCTTCCTTGCTGAAGTTTTCCACCCACATGCTGGTTAATACTTCCATTTCCTGTTAATCTTAGCAAAATCCTATCCCCCTTACTTCTTTGGTCTTATTACAGTTAGAATGTTCTCAAACTATTTAATATTATCAGTAAAGACAGAATGATGCTAAAATAATATAGTCACAACAAACAACGGTAAGCAAGATGCTGCTGCAGAATATAAAAATCCCTACAGTGAACGAATGAGAAAACTGTTTGTTTACATATGCACAAACATTGCAGTTGAAAAACTAAATGGGATGTTCCATCAAGATATTAGAAAATGAGACAGTGCATCTATCATTTTGATACTGACTATAAAAGTATACTTACAAGAATGAAAACGTGACTATAATATGATAAAAATGTAAAACAGTTGCAACAGCAGCATGCTTGTGTATATAGTTTAATTGTTTAAATATTTGAACAAGTTGAGAATATAAGCAATTAGCTTATTGTGTCACCTTAAATCCCAGCTATAGGTCTTTGTGCTTTATTTCTGAGATAAAGGCTGAGAGCTCTGCTAACCTACTTAGAGGAAATTAAAAAATCCTTCTGTATCCTAAGTCAGCATTGTGGGGAAAAAAATAATTACATTTCTTTCTATAAGCTTAGTCTGTTTAACTGCTTTATTTTTAACAATCCTGTCTCAGTTTACGTGTGTGTGTGTGTGTGTGTGTGTGTGTGTGTGTGTGTGTGTATCTTGGATTATTTCAAAAGCTTGAATCCCATTTTGCGGGCTACTGTTAATATGCCATGCTACAAGAAACCACCTCTTTCAAAGCAAGAACTCTATTCACTCCAAACAAAAGAAGATGTCACTTGTTCATAGGTAAATAGGTTCATAGGTAATACTTGGTTATCTGCTCTTGTGGGTCATCTTAAGCCCAGTCAATTTCCATTTTTGTGCTCAGAATTACCTGTCCCATTTGGCTATCCATCGCATGTAAGATCTTACTTACATGTACGTTACTTCCCATCTTACTTGTAAGATCTAAAGATTAGGAAACTGCTCTTCAGTGTTGTAATGAAAAAATGACCTTGACATAAAATGGACCTGGAGTACAGTGCTCTATCAGTGACTGAATATTGCTGGTGGTTGTTCCAAATATGGTAGCTAAACTTCATAGACTGGTCACTGTGGTACAGCCCTAACAACATCTGATAGTCATCTCTTGGGTGGTGTTTCTTTTGTGCACTTCTGTGAGTATGATTTGGTATTAAATATCAACAATAAAAATATCATACAAAGAATAAAAATGTTATAATATGGTAAAAATAAGAGAAAGTATTAACATTCCTCTCGTCTATAAAACAGATGCAGTATCAACATGATTGTGCATGTTATTTAAATGTTTAAATATTTGAACAAGCTGAGAATATACATAATTAGCTTATAGGTTTAAAAATCTACATACATGTTTGTGCATGCATAGTGATGTATGCAGAAACATTTATGCATTAAAATAATAAAATATAAGTCAGTGCTTTAGACTAAATTAAAAAAGTGCATTTCTAATAAAGGCACTATTGTAATGAAAGTTGTATACTTTTTTACATGGCATTTGCATATAATGTTGCCAAGAAGATTATCTTTTGTAGTGGCTGTAGCACACTTATCATGCTGCATTTGCATACAATGTTTATTTTACTTAGTTTTATATGATTTTGGTGCTGCTTTGTGAAGCATATTCAGTATTACGGAATCCAGTATTTAAACAGCTCCAGTGCATTTTTAAGTTCCTTTTTTTACATGAGACAGTCAGTGTATCTTCATATAGTTCAATGGAATGAATTTGAAAGTAGATGTGAATTATCTTGGGTGACAATACAGTTAATAGAAAACACAGGCATCAATTCTTCAGTTCTTATTTTCTTGGGCGAGATAGTGTTTCATTGCAAAGTTCTGTGGAATTAATGTAAAAGTAGATGTGAATTATTTTGGATGACAAAGTGGCACAATGTGTCACACTGTCACCTCACAGCAGCAAGGGGCACTGGTTTGGTTCTCAGCTGGGGTGCCTTCTCCTTGGAGTCTGTATTGTATTCCTTTGTTTCTTGGGTTTTCTCTGGGTACTCCAGTTTCTTCACACATCCCAAAGATGTGTGGTTGGTGGATTGGGAACTCAGAAAATGTTTTTGGAGTGTTTTTGATATAGACGAAAGACAACAGTGATGGCAGTTTGTAACATCATTTGTTTTATTTAATATGAATCATCAGGTTTCAGTGAGGGAACAAATTTGAGCTACTTTGCTCATTTAAATAATATACTGCACTAAAAGAGTAGGTTGGATGCATATAATGAACCAGGGTACCAATTCCAAGATCACAGTACAGTGAGGTTACTTTCCCCACTGTAGTGCGATCTCAAAGTTGGTATATTTAATTTACAAGGGTGTGGGGGGTGGAGAAACATAGTACAATGTGTGTTTACTACTTTGGTGTTGTTTTAGGTGGAGGGAATGTTATTTACATGTGATTTATAGGTTTTGAAGTTATGATGCAAAGTTTCAATGTTTTTAAATTTGATGTTATGAATTTTAGACATTATGGGTTTTAGATGTTATGGTCTCAATGCTCTGAGCTTAGATATTATGACCATTCAATATTTTGAAGAGGATCCGTATATATATATATATATATATATATATATATATATATATATATATATATATATATATATATATATATATATATATAAATATATATGAAAATATGTTTTTGTGTTGTATATGTATATATAAGAACCAATCAATATTATGTTTATGGGTCCCCTGCATTTTGTCATATGATATAGTTTTTTGAAAAACAGGAGGTGTGGTATATATACATATAAGGATACATACTAAAGCATAAAACAAAAAAATAAAATAATAATTCAAGGAAGCTGAAGACTGTATTTAAAAGCAGTAAGCACTTTTGTTCACATGCATTCAAACAAAAAAATAAAAAAAAATAATTCAAGGAAGCTGAAGACTGTATTTAAAAACAGTAAGTACTTTTGTTCACATGCATTCACTAGGACTTCATAAGACTAGCATATTAAAATACTCAATGCTTTAAATATCATCTATACTTTGTCATGTAAAAGTCATATAATACCAAAACTCCAATTAACTTGATATTTCTGACTGGTAATTTGAATAGCCGTTGCCCAGACTAATTTTTTCATCAAGCCTTACTAACTCCATCTGTGCACCAACCTTTATGTGAGTCTCTTAAAACTGCAAAGCTGATAATACCAGCATTTACAAGTACCTCTTGGCAACTGGTCAGCATGTAGTGGGGATAACTGATTAAGAGTAAGGACACTGATTGTCTGTTCCAAAAATGTCAGAAAATTATGAATTTGGACTGCCTGATTATTGAAAGTGATGGGACATTCATTAAAATTTGATATTTTAGACCAGAGACGTCTTTCACCACAACCTGTACTTCTTCTCATGTTTACTATATATATATATATATATATATATATATATATATATATATATATATATATATATATGTGTGTGTGTGTGTATACTGTCATTAACGTATCCCTAGACTATATGTGTGTGTGTGTGTATATATGTATATATATATATATATATATATATATATATATATCTGTATATATTTATATCTGTATATATATACACATTTCATCTCACAAAACTGTAAATTCTGTTTGTAACATCTGTGCATCAGTGTCTCTGAATAAGCATTTGTCCACTTGAGACAAGTCAAGAACTGCACAACAAGGTTTTGCCTTATGACCATTTATTAACAAACAACAACATGACTGCTGTTGGGTCATAGTAATAATAATAACCAACTAATAACAAAGATAATAAATTAACCATTGCAAGCCATAAATATAAATAAATAAACCAGTCAGCTGGTTGGCATCCCCAAAGTTATTTTGGCCTGGCAACTTATCATCCGGTTGTGTACACCAAGCCACGTAGACAGATCCCATAACCCACTGAAGTTTGGAATTAACACTTTCAACCCTGAAGACTTGCTTTTTTACACCCTTGACTCACAAGTCTTCCTGACCTGTCACTAAACAAAAGAGGCCACAGAACTAAAAGGGAGGAAGCCAAAGGAGGGTTGAGGCTATGATGCAACTGCCTACCAGCATGCAAAAGGCAAGCTGTTCCCTATCATTCATAGCTTCTTTAACCTGTGGTTATATTAAACTGCATAATAACTGTATTATTGAGTGAACAAAGTTTTCAATGAATATTCAAGTTACTAATTGCTTAACAGACCATGATAACTACAGGTTGATCAAACCAAAATCAGTTTAGTGCATCTCCATCCTGATTTAAAAGGTCCAGTCAGGTTTTGCTAGATCATCATGCTGAATAACATGGATGCCAAGGGAACTTGCTACTTGGACCACCCAAAGATGAATAAAATATCTAGACAGTTCTAGGGCCGAATTCTTCCATGTTCTTCTCCAATAAATTCTTGAAACCATAGCAGACTAGCATACAGTTAGTTCAGGCTGCTTCAAGATTAAGGTGTGAAGGTTGGATAGTATTCTGGCTAGCAACACTTTCTTTGGGACACAGTTTAGACCATTGTCTCCAAGATTAAGGATTAGGGAGGTGGGCATAGATGATCTGTCAAGAAAATGATGCCAAATATCGCATAGCTGAAACCATTATAATCCTATCAACCAAACCCTATAAGTAAGCCAATCTTTGATGAAAAGAACACAATAAACCGCGTTGGACCGCTACCTTGTCTAACATTAAGGCCCAATGGAATGGGCAAATGGCAACCACCTTATCTAGGTAAATTTGATGAATTTGATTTTGAACAAACAAATTTTGACCCATTTTAACCAATAATACTAAACACACAAGTTGTGAAGATTAGTGACAGAGTTTAAGTGAAACAGAAATGTATCTGACATCTTATTCTTTAAAGTTACATTGTGTAAAAATTTTGCTACATACAATAGTGGACAGTGCAATTAATGTGTGTCCCTCAGGAGTGGGAAAAATAGTTATAAACATATAATGGCAGGACAAAGCTATGTTTAACTATATTTTTAATCTGGGTTCTTTGGCAACCTGCTGACATGGAAGTTTATATGTAGACAAAACCAATATTTAAATACAGAGCAAGAGAGAAGACTCACTGGTCAGAAAAGAGACATAATTCAAAAAAATTACCTAGCAGTTGTGTAAAGTGCCTACCATATGTAGGTCACTTTACATGATTGCAGGAAATATGATTTAGAGTCATATTTAATGGCAGTGAGGACGACTGCATTATTAGCTAACCTGCATGCCTTTGAATCACTCCTTATTATTGCAGGTGCAAAAATCACTTTGAAATGGTAATTATCTCTGGCAGCCATGCATCCTCTTGGCACAGGCATGCCATACATTGTCAGATATTGCAGAATTCCCCACACAAACACAGACACAAAGACACTAACCCAGATACACACAGATACAGATGCACACAGACACACACACACACACACACACACACACACACACACACACACACACACACACACACACACACACACATTATCCATTCATACCTCTTTAGACACATAGTGTCACACTTCTATTCACCCTTTGACCTATGTGGATGTTCTTAACATTTTGGCTTAATTTTAATGGCCGTCCATATTAATTTGTGCAGATGAACAATTCTCTAAACCTCTCAGCAGTGTAAATGAATAATCATAGGCATTTTCATGAGAGAGAGAGAGAGAGAGAGAGAGAAACAGCACATGGCTAATTAGCTTTAGCCACTGCCCAGGATTGTCCCTTTGTTTTACAGCATGACTAGGGGGACAGCCGACCATCATGGCTCTTTTGACAATGGAAAACCACTGCAGTGGGCATGTTTCTGAATCAGAAAGGGTTACCACAAGGGACTGGCCTTTCATGAAGGGCTTACTGCTTAAGATTATCCTTTCTGAATCCTGGCCATGGTTTTCGTTGTGGTTCTACACCTTATTTTCATTTTTAGGGCACTTTTTGCAGGACCTGTAAGAAGTGTGGGGGAGGCCTGAATAATATCATAATGTTACAGATGCAAGGGGAGCCAAGGTTATTTTTAAAACACTAGTGATCATCACTCATGTGATCACTAAGTTTGCATCCTGCAGGCTTTTCCAGTGAAGGATGAATTCCCAGTGGACTGGGATTTTCCTTTTCCACATGTTGATGTGATCTTTGGAGTTGGAATAAAAAGTGGCAGGGGGTGCAGCCCCTCCACAAAAATTTACTCCTGAATGGTTTATTATTGTGAAGCTTCACTGATTTGTGATTGCACTTATGCGAGATGATAACAATTGAGTTGTGTATTTGTCAGAGAGCCGATGAAGGTAGCAAAATACAGTGAGTGCTTGAAAACACCATGAAACAGGAATGCATAATACATGTTCAGTGGTGTCCTTACTAAAGTACAAACTCCATGTATTTAATCAAAACATTGCATTACAGGTTAATTACTAATGTGCTACATTTGATTTTATGTATTTAAGTCCTAATGTTGATTACTACTATATATATATATAGAGAGAGAGAGAGATCATAAAGCAATCATTTATGTGATATATCTTAAGCAAAAAATATATTATTTTAATCCCAATTGGAAAGCTCAGTTTAGGAAGGTAAACATATTCAGTTTCATAGAAAACATGGTCCTGCCTATCTTGATAAGCACAGACATACATCAAGTTGGCAATATTTTGGAGGAAAAATATTTTTGTGCGTTCCAGTAAATCAGAAACTATACTTAAGAAGTGTGAAGCAAAAGAAAAATTTAAACTGCAGCAAGCTGAGATATAGTTTCTAAAACATTCTGGAATGAGACTGATTAACAATTAAAAACAGACATGCACTTTGAATTCCCTCTGATTGCATGGCGATACCAATTACCCAAAACTTTTTTAAAAAAAGTGTTTATACAGGGATACAAGCCCCCTGCAACACAGTGTAGGGGCACACTCCTACACCACCCCTGCATCTTAAGATATACTAATGGTAACCATTTGAAATGTGTGGAGACTGAATGGCCAAAAAACAGACTTACATATACTAAGTCTGAGATGCCATTTCTCAGAATATTCCCTTTTCTTCGCGGTATGGGGATCTTAGAGTTGGTGTATATAAGTTTGGGGGGGGGGGTTGCCCCTCCTCTTGCAAAAAGAAGTTTAAAGGAGAAGAGAAATTTTCAAGGTTCACTCTTCTTTGGGTTTTCAGTCTTTTTTTTTGGCTTTTACAGCATTTTGAGTGGTGACATTTTAATAGAGAGCCCATACTAACTCTAAGATTAATTAAATAAGGAGAAAAAGAAGCAGTTGGTATTACATAATGCCAGCTGTTCCCTGTACTACACACTTGCATGTTCTCTAACAAATAATGCATTTAGCCACTCGCACTGCACCTAAGTATTACTCAGTGATCAGCGAACTCAGTCAGCATCAGTGCTTAGTCATAGGCAGTCATAACCATGCTTAATCAGTGGGACTCAACCAGTGAAGATCTAGAGTGATCAATTATATGATAAAGTGTTCTTTTTCCACATCTGCAGATTACAATGTTAGGTGAACTGTTTGGGCATGCTTTAATTCTTTATGACAATGGTAGAGTCTGCTAGAAAACAAAAGACTGTACCAGATATTTGTAATCCAACTAACACTTTAGAGTTAGCATCATTCTTCAGATGGAACCTGATATGGGATTTGAACTCACCAATGTTTAGTTCAGAAACAATAAGATGGTTTACAGACCCGTAATATCATGAATGTTTTGACTGAGTACATATTGCAGGCCTTGCTTATGTTAAACCTGATATTTTGTCACTGTGTTTTGAATGATGTCACATATTATTCTGGCTGTGTAGGCCGGCTCCACAGAGCTCACTGAAAAGGTTTAAGTTACAGTCTGTCCTTTATTTCCTGTTTTACACGTTTTGAACAGAAAATTGCATACTTTTGGAAAAAATTTTGATGCAGGCTCTGATAGATGGGATATGGTTCCAATATATTTGTAAGTACAGGATAACCTTTCTGTAGAACAGTAAAAAAAGTAAAGCATACAGCATAATATTTGCTTTTTTTTTCTGCATTGTAGTTTATAAGACTGTTTGATTTGAAGTAACATACTTTTTTTCTATAACAGAAGCTACACTTATAAGTCTCTTGAGGCATTCCTAATTACTTGATTTTATGTTTGACCAGAGAAACACTTCATGAGTGGGAAGAGTTTATTGATAACCACCCACATGTGCGGTTATTACAGCCTCAGTAATAATGTCAGCAAAGATTAAGAAAAGTTTGTAAAGCAAAGACTAATCCATTCCACTCCCTTCAAAAGCTGTGTTAGCTTATTTTATTTTTTTACTGAAATAAATAGGTTTGCTATTATTGTTTCAAGTGAATGCTGAATTTCCATGTTAATTACTCTTTCAGTGTGCACTTATAATCAATCTACAATACATATAGGTTTTTGGACCAAAACAACTGATGTAATCACTGTCAATGGGATATATGTCATACTAGCGTTACTCTGAAACTTTTAAATTTATTTATAACATTTCTGAGATAGAGCATTAATGCTGCTACTGGCTTTGTTTAAACCACGCTAAATTGCTTTTTTTGCAAAAGCCTTAGCAACAGTACTAAGAAACTGCATTCCCCTCAGCACCATGGAATTTACCTTTCATTAATTCAGATTGTTAACAATGTGAAGTGATTTTTACTTTTGCTGCTGAAAGAATATTAAGCATGCCTACTCTCTGAGCTGTGGCCAGTATAAATATCAAATATGTTGGCAGTTGGCACAGAGGGTTAAGGCTGTGAGCTCTAGTCTCAGCCTTCTTTTATTGGGTTTGTATAATGATCAATGTGTTTACTTCTCTGTCACAAGGTACAGGGGTTCATTCTCATCTTTGAAAAGGAATTGGTTAGGCTTAAAATGGCCTGCAAGGGCAGCTAGCTTAGTACTTACCTTATCTACAATATGGTTCTTTTTCACCATTACAAAGCTTGATTATTTTAATCGATTTATATTGTAACTTATTTTGTTACAATTGTTGTCTTTCACAGACAGCCTGACAAATGGAACATAGTCTAAACACTCCCAATACTTTCCTGAAATTTAGCTAATGTATTGGCTTAGTAGGTACTGTGTCTTTTCATGAAGATACTAGGCAAACAGACAACTTCCTGTGTGACTTGAGGTTTTCAGTCCAGTGTCTGTATGGCTGTTTGTTTCAGCTAGTCATTTCAAGAGTGTATCTTCTATTACTTCAGAGTCCAGCAGGCTTAGAACTAATTATTTTAAGGGCAGGGGTACAGGAAGATTTGCCAAATACATGGAACATGATTAGGCTTTGGTCTGAAGGAAAAAACACTTTCAAAATGTTTGGCCCATGTAGTTTTCTTCATTCAAAACTGTATTTATGAAGGCTGGATTCAACTAATCACGCTAAATTTTCTCAACAAAACCACTTATGCCAAAGCAATGGTAATTGAATTCAGTACCTCAGATTTTACAGAAAATGGCAATCCTTGTGACCTTCAGTGTTGTTGCAAATAAGGAGTATTATCTGACTTTTCAGTTTGCTGCCACATTGGCGCCAATTGTATTTCTTTGCAGCAAATGTAGGGATGCAGATTTATTTATATTTGGCTTATGGCCTTCTTACACAGTCTCACAGAGAAATTCCTCAAGCTTCATTAGCTCGCAGAAAAAAAAAAAGATGAATGGCATAAAGTCAAACATTTTTTCTATAGGAAATCATTGCCAATATAATTTCTAATTGTGTACTGGAAATTATTCATTTTCAGGGAGATTTTGCCCTTCCTTGAGATTATTTTAACCTCAGAGTAGGTATATATGAGTTCGGGGGTGTTGGGGGCTTGTTCTCCTACAAAAAAAAAAAAAAAAAAAAAAAAAAAAACAAGTGAAAAGGAGTGTTTTATCAGCCAGTTCTTTTGAAGCATCAGTTTTCAGGAAGTCAGCTTTTCATAGTGGAACCCTGGCTTATATCCTTCTTTTGTTTCTTTCAATGAAAAAGAGATTCTGAGCTATGCTTTGTGGTCATACATCACTCTTTCTCTAATTACAGTTCTAACCTATAATCATTTTAGCTTTCTTTCAGTTGTACAGTTCACTGTAGTTAGCTTTGCTATAATTTTTTATGTAAATCCATATCTAGATCCTCTGATAAATGTTGCACATTATTGTAAATTATACAATGACCCCCCCCCCCATTAATATTCCAAAATGTGCATGCTGATTGGTCAGCGTGCACGTTGTAAATCAGACTTATGCTAATGGAAAAAGGTCCGGTCGCCTGGACTTTTTCCATTAGTATAAGTCTTTTTTTTTTTACAGAAACGTGGAACGCAAGATCTCCGTTGCTTTTTAGAAAGTGTCTCGCTATGTTATAGGAGTTTAACATAGCGAGACAGCTTTAAAAAAAGTAACGGAGATCTTCTTTCTCTGTTGCTTTTTTTAAGCTGTCTCACTATGTAAAATGGGTTTAACATAGTGAGACAGCTTTAAAAAAAACAACAAAGAAAGGAAGATCTCTGTTGCTTTTTTTAAAGCTGTCTCGTTATGTTAAACTCCTTTAACATAGCAAGACACTTTCTAAAAAGCAACAGAGAACTTGCTTTCTCCGTTGCTTCCACCCACAGCTCTGATGTACTGCGTAAGCATACGCATGCGCAGTACATCAGAACTGCAGCAGAATACCAGACAGCTGCAGAAGGGCAGCAAGGAGGCATTGTACAATGCCATTATTTAAGAAAAGTAAGTATTTTTTTTCTTAAACAATGTCATTGTATAATAGCAATAACCCACTTCTGGGTGTGGGTAATGTTGGATTTACCCACGGTTGTCTTTGGCCACTCGGGCTTCGCCCTCATGACCAAACCACACCAACCGTAGGTAAATCCAGCATTACCCACACTCAGGCATGGGTTATTGCTTAAATAACTTGTTTCTCTTACACTTTGTAGACAAATGTGTGGATTATGAGTTTAGGGCTTGATGAAGCCATTACTCTTAATAAAAACAGAATGACATACAACAGATTTCTAATTAGCTCTGATTTTTTTTAGAAATATTTGAAAAATAGACAAAAATATAAGAAAGCGAATGCATGTATCACAAACTCAAACATAAATAAATTGGCATGGACTGGCTGCACAAATTAAAAGTAAATCTGCAAAATAAAATGTCTGTCACTCAGTTTTACTGTTGATTGTGCATGGCCCTTTTTTTTTGGGGGGGGGGGTTCTCCTCACTGCATCATTCTATGGCTCCCTACCCAGTGCCCTACATCCATCACCACATCTACCAGCCACCGTGTAACCCCAAAAATCTGCCTTTTTTTTTTGCTATTTTTAAACTACATATAACTCTAATACCTCCCTCACATTCCTAGGGTAATGTCCAAGAGGCAAGAGTATCATGAAGATGTACATCAACAGGAGGCCAGAAGGCAGAATGTGGTAGGAAAAGATAGGAGAAGAAAGGACATAGAAGTACATGGACAGAGAATGTTAAGGGATTACAGTTCAAGATTCATGGTGCTGAGTTTGGTGAATGGCAAATGTAGGAGGTGCAACCAGAAAATACAGGACAAGGAAGGTAAGATGGTGGATCAGAGACAACTAGCAGTGTCAAATTATGAAATGGAAATAGTGGCAGAGGTAACCCTGTAGACATTAGCATCTCATTTAAATAAGAGGTGCAAAAGGAGAAAAGGACAAAACAGTGGAGAGGGCTTATAGAAAGAGTACAGAAGAGATGGAGACAGATCAGTCATAATACAGAGAAGAAAGCAACCAGCCTAAACAGTAATGCGAAGAGTGAGTGATTAAAGCGGAGAGATGAATGTTGTAGAATGGAAGAGCAGTCAGTCCGGGAAAGTAAGGAAGGAGATGAGAGTCATTGCGGAGACAGAGAAAATAGTTTTGATTACTGGAGTTCTAATTAGTAAGGAGATAAAAGTCTCTGCAGGGAGACTCTAGAGATCAGATTATAGTGAGACTGGTTTTGGGACCTGGACATAATAAGATGTGGGAGGTGAGCAGACTCTTTCATCCTTCCTGTCCTGCTGTCACATAATAGGAGGACTGGATAAATTGTGATGCATATAGGCACCAGTGACCTGTCAGAGGACAGCTAAAGTGTGAACTAGTAGATCCATTTAAATGGCAGATATAGATGTCTGGACAGCGATTTAGAAGTAATATACGCCCTTACCCCACTGTTGTGCAACTTTGGAGTTGCTATATATGATTAGCAGATTAGCAGAGAGAGTGAGGATGCTCCCGTGCAAAAACATCAGTCTGGGATATCGATAGGTTTTATTGATATTTTGTGCTCAGATATTTTTAACTGTCAATATTTTGAACTTTAGATTTTTTTTGTTCTGATATTCAGGTTGTCAGTAAAATGTTTTGTGTGTTTTTTTCTACTGGTTTTCATTGAATACATGTGTTTGGGGCTGTAAACATGAAAACTGTCATGACAGTTTTTTTAACTGAAATACACTGACAATTTTTTCTGAGCTGTAAATAAAATCATTTTTCTAAATATTTTTTTCTGAGCTGTACATAACTTAGTTTTTATGCACAGTAATGCATATTAGATATTATATTTATTTTTATAGTGTTCTACTTAGATAATGTTTATGGTTAGATAGCTATGTGTTTTCTTTTTGTATCAATCTATTTAACTCTTTTTATTTATCTACCTATGTATATGATTTTAGTTCTTCTCACAGACCTGATGAAGGCTTTATTGCATTAGTTAACGAAAAGTGATTTTACTTAAAAGTCAGTCTTTTTTATGTGCAAGTTATGCTTTTGTTAATACCTGATTTTGGGATGTGGGTTGCAAATAGATAGGCAGCATTTTCCTTAACTAGGATATAGTTTGATCTAATCAGTAGTAATGTGTAGGGGTGGGTACTTGGTGTTCTAAAAATGTACTTTTACAGCCCTGTTTGTATTGTTTGCATTGAATAGGCTGGTTTAAAATTAAACAATACATATGTTTCCATACCTACTTCGAAGTGTATAAAAGCTGATATGTTTAACACTGTAAAATATTTCTGATTTTTGTTTCTGAGGATCACTTGTCTGTGATGAATAAAGCATTGTTGTATGGAACACTACATGAGTTTCATGATTTTTGGGAATTACTGTGACTGAGCTCATCAAGAAGTTTTAAGACTACTAGTTTCTCTGTTATTTTTTTTTTTTTATTATTTTTTTTTTATATTTCAATAAAACAAAATGAACACAGGTACAATGGCCAGTACTGGCAATATTTCATCAGATTAAGCACTTCATCTATACAAACAAACACTTCATCAGAAGTTATGAAGTATTTTTTTCTTCGTTTTTATAGATAAAAGTAAAAATAGTACTAGTACTTGCCATTGTGTCTGCAGTTATTTTGTTTTACATGTACTTGTTTTATGTCAGCAGTGTACTGAGCCTTAGTTATAAGGATTATTATTGAGATTTAGTTTGTTCATATTTAATTGTTTAGATATGTATAAATATATATATTTACATAGAGAAATATTTATTTATTTATCCGTTTGTTGACTGGGTTAGTCCCAACCTAGTAGTCCCTTTTTTTGGAGAGGAATGAGGTGGTATTAATACTACTATGGAAGTTTAGCCAGGGCATTGGGGAACTTCCCATACTCATTCGGAGAGTTTTTGTTCTGGTAATAGTGCAGTGGCAGCTGGGAGAACAGCAATCATGGAGATCCAAGATGGTGGATAGCACAGGCAAATGCCAGTGTGGTGTTTGAGGCTCTGTAAGTTTCTGCAGAGCTATTTCAGCAAAATCTGTTTGTTTCATTGGAAGCAAATGTTATAAACAATGATGGATGTTTTATTACAACCCTTCAGTAGGAAGAGTTGCATGATGATATTTTGGGTGAACTGTTGTTGCAGAGTGAGACAGAGAGTGAAAAAGATGTTTCATGAGGTGAAATTATGGGCAAAGTCCAACTGGAGGAATCAAAAGCCAAAAGAAAATTGCCAGTAAAATAAATCATATGCTGAGATTGTTAAGGAATCTTCAGAAAAAGCAATAAGAGAGAAACATATGCAAGAAAATGTCAACAACCAAAGCAAATTCATGGTATGATTTCAGAGTAAGCAAGAAAAAAAATGGACAGGTATGACATTTGAGGTAATTTAATGGTCTCATTGGGAGTGAAGGCTCATGTTATTTTGTGACATTATTATTGAGACTGATTATATTGTGCAAAGTTTTTTAGGGAAGTATAAAAAGAAAGAGAACTGTAATCCATGGAATTCTTATCTGGTTAAAGCATTTCACAGAGAAATAAAAAAAAAAAAAAAAAAAGAAAGTAAAAATCTAATTTCAAATTGAAGTTGAAACAAGACTTTAAATAGACATTTAACAAACTTATGTTATGTTATGTTAAGTTATGGACATTAGCAAAGCATATGATAACAGAGGATTATAGATGGTACTGTTATGTTGTAATGAAAATGAAGATTGAAAAAATTGTTCATATCCCTAGTTTGATAAATGTAGAAGGTAACATGGGTGTTGTAAAATATTGGGGACAACCTAAAACATGTTCTTCCTCTGGAAAAGATGATCATTTGATAACTAACTGTGGTAAGAAGAAATGTTATAGTTATGGGGAAGCAGAAATGTTATAAATGCAGCAACATTGGGCACTCGTGGACGGATTATAATCTAGAGAAAAAAGATCTAGAAGAAGAACAAAAAACTGAGAATAGTATATGGAGAGAAGAAAAAGTCCCCAAAAAACTAAAGTTGAAATAGGGAAACAAGATCAGAGTAAACATAAAGATAGAGGTAAGGAGAAAAATGAAACAGAAAATATTATAAAAGAAGGTTTTGAAATAAGTGATGAGGAAGCTATATAATGGAAATAGTGAAAGGTTAACATAATTTAGCTGGCAAAAGAGTAAGATACAGAAAAATAAATTTTAAAGAAATACGTGTAAACAAGAGGAAGAAAGGAAATCGATAATACAAATAATTTAAATGATTTCCAGTAAGCTACAACAAAGATAATTTTTTTCAGTAAATTTAAATAGTATTAAAATATAAGTAGAAGAATAGGCATCCTAAATTGGTATAAGAAGTATGATGCCAATGTAATAATATTGGAAGGAGTAAGTTTTTGACATAAGAAGAGATATTGGAAACAAGGGAACTTTGGGGAGGAGAACGGTTATAGAGCTTAGGAAAATAACTATGTTCTGGCATAGTTGTACTTTTTAGGAAGTCAGTGAAAATATTAAAAATAACATTGGCAATGATGGGAAGATAAACAATTGTAGATCTCAGATGGCATAATCAGCTATATAGAATTATAGCACCTATTTTACAAGTAAAGAAAGGGAAAATTAATTTCATAAGATTTTGGATCATGTACTAATTAATATGAATATAAAATTAATAGGAGATTTTAATTGTGATTTGAGAGGACAAAAGAAGAAAGTAGAAAATGAAGTTAACATTTTTGAAGTTATAAAATGTGGCAATTTAAATATTTGGAATAATATTTGTGGAGTTAGAGGTATGTATAAGACTGAAATATATCACTTTACTATATCACAAGGTTTAATATAGCTAAGGCAGAGACACTTGTAACAGGCTTTTGGATTACACAGCCATATGGGTAGAGATACATGGAAATATTGAGTATATTACATTGGGAAAAGGAATAAAAAGAACAAATGTGAAATTATGGGATAAATTTGGAGAGAAATTAAGCATCCAAGTATGGAAAACTCACATTTCCACTAGTGTGTGTTATAAAAGCTGGTCTGAGTGGTGACTAGCTTTTAAGGAAAAATAAAAAAAAATGTTATCATGGCAGTCAGATGTAAGAAAAGTGGGGGAAAAATTGTAAAACAATGTGTATAGATGCTTTAAATGATTTGGAATGGAATGACAAATAATGTTATGTGATAGAATGGAGAATTTATAAAAACATTCATGAGAAAATTAAAGAATTATTATTTAACAATGATATTACTTACAAGGTAAAAGAGAAGAGGTATCAACCTATTTGAGTAGTATAGTTAAAGAGAATACTAGTATAATGAGAGAAATGAAAGGTGGTAGAAGAGAGGTAAGAAGATTGCCAGGAACAGATTTTGAATATAGTAATATATTATGTAAAGAAAATATTTCAGTATAGGAAGAAAGTACAAAAATTGTATGTTAAAAAATTAACAGAACAAGAAAATAAAGAAATGGAAAATGAGATTTCCCTTTTTGAATTAGATAAGGTACTTGGACAAGTTCATTTACAGTTGGCTTCATGTGCAGTGGAATAGGATACTAATTCTGTAAGAATTATATGGACTAGCAGAAAAAAACCTTCTTAAAAGTTACGAATGAAGGTTTTATGTATAAAGACTTATGCAGTGGTATACTTAAATTTGTGTGGAAAAAGGAAGATAAAAATAAAACTGAAAATGCTGGACCTATATTTTTGAACAATGCAGATTATAAAATATTTATGGAAATAATTCAGAAGAGAATGAAAAATTAAATGAAATGCATTATGGAATATAGTGTGTATGGTTTAAAGGGAAAAAGAAGTCAGAAATTATTATTAATAGTAAGGGAAATTGTGTATCATTTTATAAAAAGGAATGATAAAACCAAGAGTATGATAGGGGATTTAAATAAAGCATCTGATACAGTATAACATGAACCTTTGTGGACAATGATAGAAAATTATAAAATTAGTGAGAAAATTAAGAATGCACGTTGCTCTGCATATGATAAAATTAAAGTAAGAATTTAGTGAATGGATGGTTAAGCAAAGCAATAGATATAAAGAATGTTTTATGTCAGGGATGTCCTATGAGTACCATATTATTTCCATTAGCTATGAAATGTATTAGTTAAAGATGTGAATTTGCTATATGGAAGGTGCCACTTATTATACCAATGAGAGTATAAAATTTGATTTATGTTTACTTATGCGGATGATATTATACTGATTACAAGAAACAAAGTCTGGATGAAAGAAGTTATATGTTATGCACATCAATGTTTAAACATAATAGGCATGACTTTAAATAAAGACAAAGTAAAGGACTGGGTGATATAGTAAAGATAGGAGGAGTATATTTTTCAATTAATGATATCTCTGCGTTATGGGTAAGATTTGGAGGTAAAATGTAATTGAGGAACAAGATAATAGGATAATAGATGAAATAAAGGAGTCATGTTGTTTTTGTAAAACATACAAGTTATCATTTAATAAAAAGGTCTATTTGATAAATTCAGTTAAACTTAGAAAGATTGTATATTCAGCTAGTGTCTATGTGTTGCCAATAATCTATGAAAAAGAAATACTAAAAATAATTTTCTTTTATTTGGGGTTCAAGATTGAATCCAGAAAAGAGAGGAGTCTTATATATGGATAAGGAAGATGGAGGTTTAGGGTTAATGAACCCAGTTGTTTATTATGCTGCTTCTTTGAATTTGTATACAGTTTTGTTTTGGATAAATGATAAAAATGAAAAGTTAGTAGTAAATTTACTGAAGCCCGA
This sequence comes from Protopterus annectens, assembly GCF_019279795.1. Classification (NCBI taxonomy): domain Eukaryota; kingdom Metazoa; phylum Chordata; order Ceratodontiformes; family Protopteridae; genus Protopterus; species Protopterus annectens. The sequence goes on along the minus strand of NC_056745.1, from coordinate 417,302,772 downwards.
GTATAAGTGGCATTGGGGCATGTTAACAAATTCAAAAGAGGAAGGGGATGTTTAAATGAAGAAATTAGTTGTTGCCAAAAATGCTTTTTATGGAAAATAAACATTAATGAAATAGAAAATGAGAGGAATGTGTGATATAAAAATATGATGCAATATTATTATGTTAATGAAATAAAAAAGTTAAATCTATAAAAGTAAGAACAGCATGGTGTAATATGCAAGAAGAATACCAACATTTTTATGGAGCTTAGTGCGGAAAAATTACCAGTAAAAGAAAATATGCCATATAAAAAAAATCAGTGTTATTGTGTTAAAGAAGAAACTACAGAACATGTATTCTTACAATGTATAAAAAAAAATGATGTGAAGAAAGGTTTTTTGAAAATATATATGGATAAGATTATGCATGGATATTATAGCTATAAAACAAGGAATATGTTAATAAAATATTTAAAAAAGATTATTTTACGTTGTGTGGACCATTTGGAATGAAAGGAAAAATGAAATCCTGATTAATGGTAAATTGAGTCTAACAGTAATTTAAAAGAAATTAGATGGAGGTAATGGAAAAAGGAGTGGGGGTCAAATAAGGATAATGATGACAGAAGTTTACCATAATTAAAAGTAGGATATGTAAAATTGCATGACCATAATGGAAAGGAAGGAAAATTGCACACTGTATAAATTATAAATATGTAAAAATGTAAGTTTGTAAATAGTATTGCAAATACTGTTTTAAATAAAGAACCCTGATTGTTTCCAATAGGTGTCATGGGATCTTTTACAATCACCTGAGCTACTGTCAGTTCAAGTAGATGGTGCTTTGATTTATCATCTCATCCAAAAGATTATACAGTCAGGAATGCAGCACCCCTGTCGTGCTGTATTACAATGTCAGCAATCAGACTACTGGGTGTGGGAATAGAACCCACAGTGTATATATGGGTGCACTTCAGAATTTCGAAGTCTAAAACTTCGATTCTCATATGATCATATGTCCAAAGTTTTAAAACTTTTATATCCTGATTGGAGATCAGCATACAGCGTGGACCGAGAGATTTCCCTTGTCCTCGCTGTAGTGCATGTCTTGGAGTTGGTATATTTAAGTTGCGGGGAGTGTGGGGGTGCAGAGGGGCTTGCCCCCCGGCATACACTTATTTTTAATGTATTTAGTAGTGTTTTGGGGGGAGGGTTCACAATTTTGAGATTCCAAGATCTCGAGATTCTGAACTCGATGTTCTGAAACTCAAGATTTTGGGATTTGGAAATTTTGAAGTGAACCTAAATATATATATATATATATATATATATATATATATATATATATATATATATATTTATATTTATATTTATGGTTTCACTTCAGAATCCTGAAATATCACAGTCGTGAACTTTATAATCCAGAACCCACAATCCTGAAAACTCAAAATCCTGAATCACAAAATACTGAAAATATACAGGACACAAAGAATGACAATATTCCAGTACAAGGACACAGAGAAACACATACAAGACAAAGGATAGCACTTTTCACCAAGTATGGGCAGGGGGCAAGCCACTCTGCACCTCCCATGTGGGGGGGGGGTCTGCACCCCCCACACCCCCTGCTAATTAAATATAGAAACTCCAAGATTGCACTCCACAGAAAAAAATGGCAAACATACCATCACATGTGTTCATGACTGCCTGTTGTAACCTTAGTAACATGCCCTTTTAACTTGCTATACTACAACATAACTCATGATAGTGTAGTGAAGTGCTATGTTGGAGCTGATATATTTAAATAGCAGGGGGTGTGGGGGGTGCAGGGGGGCTATTTGGTGGAATGTAATCTGGTTTGTGTTCTCTATAGTCAGTATATGTATCCTGTGTGTTTTCAGTCTTTTGGGATTCAGGATTTTGAGTTTTCAGGATTTTGGGTTTCCAGATAAGGAAGTTTTATAAAATTCAGGACTGTGATATTTCAGGATTCTGAAGTGAAACTCTATATATATATATATATATATATCTATATATATATATATATATATATATATATATATATAGTATTGCCGCCTCACAGCAAGAGGTTCTCTGGTTCGATTCTCGGCTGGGGTGCCCTCTGTGTGGAGTCTGCATGTCCTCCCTGTGGTCATGTGGGCTTCCTTCAGGTACTCCGGTTTCCTCCCACATCCCAAAGACAAGCTGTAGGTGGATTGGGCACTGTAAATTGGCCCTAGGTGTGAGTGTGAGTGTGAGTGTGTGCATCTGTGTGCCGTCTGTGGAAGGTTGGGTGCCGGACTTGCAACTCGAAACTGTAAAACTCCACTGCTAACCATGAGCTGACAGGTGATCCGCGTGGCAACTCTTAACTGAGAAAAGCCAGAAGATATATCTATATATATATCTGTGTGTCTGTGTGTGTGTGTGT